>NC_057939.1:5686992-5691992 GCF_018555375.3 Anguilla rostrata
GACAGCCGGGGACTCACCCCCCTGTACCACAGCTCCATGGTGGGGGGGGACCCGTACTGCTGCGAGCTGCTGCTGCACGACCACGCCCAGGTGGGCTGCATGGACGAGAACGGCTGGCAGGAGATCCACCAGGTACGGCTCCGCGCCGCGCTCCGACCCAGGGCCACGCCCGCCATCGCGGCCGGAACGAATGCTCGCACGGTCCCGCCAAGTCCGTTACAGTGTCACCCCCCCGGCGGACACGGACACCCGCCCCTCACTCACGCGTTCGTCTCACGTTTCGTGACTCCTCCCACCTTTTTGCTGACATCACGCATTATCATTATCACTGTACTCACTGTTGCAAGCTTCGCATCTGCAGCATGCTGAAGAGTAGAGGCCAGCCCTGATTTCTTGGTAAGGAGGATCATGGGATTGCTCTGTGTTTGGCTTACGCAACACACGTCTAATTGAGAATCAGCCTCAGTGTTATACACCAGTGCCCCGAGACCTTACCCCCGCAGCCCACAGAGGCTGCTTCTGTGACGCTTCCGTTAATTTCTCACCCGTAAGTCCGCTGCACGCGCTCAGATGACATTTCCCGCAGCTGCACGTCGGTCAGGAAGTCTCTCTAAATCACAACCCCCCCGGAAACAAAGTTCAGAGAAATTAAGTCCTGAGATGCATGAACTTAAGAGTCATTAGAGAGTTTGAAGGTTGAAAGTGATTTCCCATTCTAATCACGGGTGGAGTATTAAAAGTTGCACTAAAATGAAAGGCGGTGAAATTGTTTGCGATGTTTTATGGGGTCTTCTCTGATGGCCCCCATACAGTTACGTAGCAAGCGCTCTGAACTGAAAAAAATACTTGTACCACCAGTTGTGTGTTAGGCCTCAGTGGGTGCTCAGGTTGGCGCTGTGTTAGAGTTGTGGGGCAGTGGCAGTGGGATTCCAGGCAAGCCAGCGCTGGTGTTCGCATTTTGGCTTTTTTTCGGGCGCCGGTCGAACTCATTCTGTTGCCCTGCCAGTCAGTGATTGAGTGGGAGTGCGGTACCATCTGGAGGGTATCAGAACACAGGTCGGCACCGGCAGGTGGCACAGCCTGGCTTTAAACCTGCAATCTGCCAGATCAGAAAGTGGAAGCTCCCGGGCCCTCGCTCAGCCCGACTGGAGAAACAAATCTGGCAAAAACAGACAAACAACAGACAATCCTGTATAAAGGGTGTATCGATGAATTACCAATGCAACGTCGATTTCTCCACTGTGGGAACTGTCAGTGTTACCTTGCATTTCAAACCCAATTTGACAGTCTGGCCTTTAAATGTCAAATGGAGTCTCCTGCAATCCAACTGTAAATTGGTCTGTTTTTTTTGTTTTTAACGTCCCTTTAATATGTATTAACAGAAAAAGATAATGAGTCATTTGGTGTTAAACCAGTTACTACGGTGATCTTGCACAAGTTGAACTCATATGTTCTATTCTGTTGCTGTTGAATTGTTTCTACGGTGATCTTGCATAAGTTGAATACATAAGTTCTATTCTGTTGCCGTTAAAACTGTCATTACAGCGATTCTGAATACTGTAAGTGGATTTGGTCGGCACAGCGATGGATTCTGTACCCACACCGCTGTGCCGATTGTTGAAATACCAGTTGTAGCACACTACATTTGTATCCTTTAACAAAAGATTTTACATGTAGTTTCTTTTGTCAGTATCCTGCTGGATAAAGAACAATTGTGTGCAATCTAAGCTCCTTGTATCACCCTGGAGGAAGGAGATAAAAAAAATAATTGGAACACACTTTGCACTCTCGTTTCTATTGTGTCATAAATACCAATATCTCAGATAATACGGATGTAGTTTTGGATGGTTATTATGCTCTTGGTTGAATCTGAGTGCATAAAGAAAATTTAAAACCCGTGTTCGACGCAGTCGGGGTGCGTAATGAAACTCACTGTCAGTGCTTCCATCGCGATAGGGAATGAAACTGTCACGCCGGCACAGTTTACCGTTTATGCAGATTTGTTGCGAGTGCTTGCTTTAATGTAGCCATGACCACTACTGTTACCCCTAGGAACTGCCTCCGTTTTGCATTTGCCCATCTGTAAGGTGACTGGCTAAAATAAAGCATGACAGTTGAAGTGCCGCCTTCTCCACTGCTATCACAGGCAGGATATTACAGCCGTTTAGAGTCGATGTGAAAATACTTTCAGCTGAGCTGAAATTTGCGGTGTAACTGACTACCATTTTAAATCACATTGCTGAGGAATTCCTGAAAAGAGAATTTTTTCTATGACACATCTATGACTGTACCCTTAAGAAATGTTGAACTAGGATTTCTTTCTTTGCTGGACCACAAAAAAACATTTTCGCACAATTTGGAGCTGTGTGTATCGGCCTGGAGGAAGAACATGAAAAATGACTGGAACACACTGTGCTGAAGGTTCCAAAATTAAAATCAGAGATGCCGCTGTACATATTTTCCCCTCAAAAGTATTTCAGTATTTTTACGCAATTCAAGGTAGCAGTGACGCCAGGGGTGTGTGTCAACTGCCATGCCCGTCATAACTGCCATAACTGACCATATGAGCGATCTGCAGCTCTTACTGCCCCTCTGGTACTGTTGTTGAGCAGCAACCCAATTTGCATCCAAGGCATAATTAAAACGCTCTGCGCTTGCTTAGCAGACTTGGCACTAAGTGCCTTGCTTACTGATGCCGTGGCAGTGCTCCAGGAAAGGGCATTGAACCTGCAACCTTGGGTTACAAAGCAGAGTTACCAAACTGCAGCTTATCATGTAGATCGCTAAACGCCTTTGTCTTTATTTAAAGTCGCTTTTGTTTGCCTGTCTACTGAAACATTATGCGATTACAGGGAGCCATTATTTCATTCACGTATCAATGCGTGTAGAAAGTCCCATTGGCATTTCGTCATCGTTTTCACAGTTAAAGCTCAGTCATCTTGGCTTCCTTGCTCAGATGTCCCCTGTATGGAGAATCCTGTATCTCCTTGGTATTGGCCTGTTCCCACTTCATTTCGCCCAATCAGGGGCCTAGCTAGGAATTATTGACCCCCTAAAAGAATATTGCTCTGGCCCCCCTGTCTTTAATAAAATAAATGTAATTTTTTAAAATCTATGCTCCCCCCCCCCAAGCTGTGGGCCCCACGAATCATTACCAGCTCCCACCCTGCTAGCTGCTGCGCTGTATTGGGAGCCAAAGTACTTTTACTGCAGTAGGAAAAAGTACCTTGACACCCAATAAAATAAAACAGATTCGTTGTGTTGGGGACCAAGGTGGTTTTTCTTAGTGCAGTTTTGCACGCTACAGTCCAGTTCATGCACTGGTCATTCCTGTGCCAGTTGAGGCCAGAGCAACCCCTCAGTTTAGACTGAAGCAGGGATCTCAAACTCGAATCCTGGAGGGCCGCTGTGTCTGCTGGTTTCTGAAGTTTCTGGTTTCTGGTTTCTGAAGATAAATGATGCAGGAATAGAGTTTCTAATAGCTTTATTAACCCACAGAATACAGAATTACAAAATAGGAGGTTTTTCACACATACACGAACAACAGTAATGGTAGCAGTATTTACATATATTTACGATCATTATCAGTGCTATAATAAAATTAAAAGAATGATAAAGAATTAGTTGTAAAGAGGAAGAATTATGTATAAAAATACCTGAGAATTGGTTCCCCCCCCCCACTCCCCTTCATCCTGTTCCTCTCATCCTGTACGCGATGCCATTTTAGCGAGGCACAGGCAAATGCAGACCTATCCAACTTAACTTCTTTCTGTTTAATTCGATTTAGAGTTTTCTTTTCCGGTGGAGAAAGAGTAATTTTTTTTTTTTTTTGCCATAGCTCATTTTACACACCCCGCAGCAACAAGGTTGACACTACTGGTTGCTTAGTAACGCAGCTAGATAGATGTACTGTACAGTTTTATACAATAAGTAAATGATGTTGTCCTGAATTGAAACTATTGACCGGTTTCCTTCCATTGTGTTGTTTGCAGACAAAGTGTAAAATATTTCTTGTTTTCAGCCGTGTGGTATAACAGTAAGTTCTTTGTTTTCCTGAGAAACATATTGTAATAACGTGTTACATAATAGAAGCATTCAAAATGGACAGCTAATGGAAATACATTTACATTGAATTTTTATTATGGTAAAAGGGAAGGGGGGAAGTTCATTGAAAGTGCCAAATTCAGATTGTGCAAATGTGTCTGGAAAACACAGATAATTCTGAAACAATTTTCTGTGAAATGGAATGCATCCAGTGCAGATTAATGGACAATAACTGCTGATTGTATTTTATTGTATTTTGTTGAAACCTTGGGCTCGGTTTGGGATGGGATCACGCCGGGGTCAGACTACTGAGGCCAGATTGTGAAGGCACATAACAAAAGAAAAGTATTTGTGTGTTTCGCACAAAAATTTCCATTCAAAACTAATAATAATAATAATAATTATCATCATTATCAGCCCCACCATCATCATCATCACCACCGCCTTTATGGTGGGCGTGGTGGTCGATGTTAATGATGAAGAAAACAACAATCGTAGCAGTAACGGCTTTCCCTGCTGAAACCAGTTTTGTTCCTGGTCCTCTCTCTCTCTCTCCGTTCTGTTAGAGGCCGTGCGTGCGCCGGTAGTCACAGAGGAGAGAGAGTGGGCTGAGAGAGGGCCTTCTTTTACGTGTAGCCCCTCCCACGCGATCCGGAGACGAGAGCAGCGCAAACTGCCAATTACCTGCTGAGCTGTCAGCGCACGTGCGCACCCGGGATGACGCACGCGAGCGCACGCACTGCGCCGTAAGCGCGTACGCAGAACTGGCACGCGCCACCCACATACAGCTACACGCGCGCTCTCTTCAACACGCGGAGCCTGGGGGGGACGGCCTCTCAATTGCGCGATTGAACAGGAAGTCGGCTCCCCCGCTGGCCGGTGACTCAAACCGTCCAGTTCCTGTTTTCCCGTCGCCATGGCGACGGCGCTGTATGCTAATGAGGCGCGTCGAAACG
>NC_057939.1:7237215-7384715 GCF_018555375.3 Anguilla rostrata
AAAGAAAACAAACCCGTACAAATCCGGTTTTTAGAGATTCCTGACAACATTGGCAATGTCTAAAACCTAGTACTTTTCCCCACTACTCTTAGCAGCGCAGTAAACACACCCAGAGATGACAACTTCATTAAAAAAAATTTTTTAGTGGAAATTGCCTTTTTTTTTTTACCAGTACATCCAATTTGTTAATACGTTTAGGCAATTTCACGTGATGCTGTAAAACCCAACCAGAAACTATTTTTCTTCAAGCTCCAGGTCATCCAGCTTCTGGGTTGATATTCATGGTTGGTTGTCAATTAAGATGGACAGCTTACCCTTGTCCAATCTCTTCACATTTTATTTTGCAAGAACAATCTTCCTTGTTTATATTTATGAAATCAATGTATACATGTACGTCTCTGCCGCTTTGTACAGTTTTTGGTTGATTGAAGAGATTAGTAGGATACATCAGAAATCAGTACGCTAATCAATTTACGGTATGTAACAGCAAATCAAATTAGGCCACCATAACAAATCTTGTATCTGACGATTTAATGACAGGGATGTCACATGACAAGAGAAATACAAAGGAAACAAGTAACTGATGTGAACAATAGATAAACAAGATTAACGACTGTGCTCCTCTTTAGTAATATCTACAGGTGCAACTAATATCCAAAAAATGCCATTGACTTGTCCAGTCGAAGTTATGGTTATGAAAAATTGCTTTAAATCAGTCCCAATGCTTTATTCACTATACATAATCACTCATATTTAGGAATAATATAACACTCTCACAACACAAAATAAATAATCAGAGTATTTTCATTAAATTCTTTATACCAGCAGAACAAAAAAAAATAATAAGAAAATTGACAACTGCATTTTTTTGTTTTAATTTAGCCAGACATTATGCAAATTATTTAAACGATTTAATTCAAACAAGGAAATTACACAAATTTGGGTAGCCTGTTGCATTTTCCTCTGGCTATTTTAATTTTTAATTTCCAGTATTTTCATTTGAGTTTTTTGGCGGGGACACGAGAGGCTTCACATGAAAAATTGTGTTCATGCGGTGACAGTTCATAAGGACAGAACAAAACCCAAAACCTTTTACCAGCTTGATATAACCGCGCACACCTTGAATGGGATACCTCAGTCCATTACACTTAAACAGGACTAATTCCTGAAGTGCACACAGTACCACAGCAGTACTGTTTTGGGGACTGAGCCAACAACCTTCCGCTTGCGTTTGCGCACACTCAACCTGCGACGATCCTGATCTGGTGGCTGGGGAATATTCATTCACATAGTTTATTTGGTAGGGACAACGCAAGTTAACATCGCACCACTTCAACTCGTTACAAACAAGTTGATGTAGCTGATGTACCGCATACAGAGGTTATAGCTATTGCCAGTTTCCAACTCCTGTCCTTAAAGGGGTTCGTTATACATTCACCATTTTGAATTAAACATTGACTGGACCCTTCATTCTCATGGCTCCACCATGACATCCCACTGTTAATCCTACATCACATTCCGGGAACCTGTGACCCCTGTTATGCACTGACTCGGTAATGAAGGCCAACAGAGCTACGCTCAGATCCAGATGGACTTGCTCTGAAACTTAGTGAAACCGAAATATAACTTATGGGGATGTTTGCGCTCTAATTATCTGGAGAAAGGCTCCCCCTTGTGACTAGTTAGTAGCATTATTCGAGCCTGTTTCTGCATCATCAAAGGAAACAGTAAAGTATAATCCCTAGGTGTTCTCTCCAGGCTATAGTGTTAAATCCCACTAGTGGAAAAAAATATGGATCCAAAATCAAAGCCTTAGATTTGTCCTAACCCTTTCCCATAGTCCTAAACACAACTCTGATATTGCCCAAACCCCAACACTTACCATGTTCCTAACCCAAACCCTAATTTGAAACCTAAAACTTAACTCAAGCCTCTCTTAAATATCAGATTTTTCCATTTAAATTATTGAAAAACAACTCAAATCAATTCAATAATAAAAACACAAAGTAATATGTTTGTAGTCATTTATTTTGTAAAAAGTGTTTCAATAGACAAAAATCTAAATATATAAGGCTATAGTGTTAAATCACACCAGAGAAAAAATTAGGATCATCCAAAATCAAAGACTAAGCCTTGTCCTAACCCTTTCCCATGCTCCTAAACACAACACTAATATTGCCCCATCCTTAACATGTACCATGTTCAAATCAACTCCTTGATCCTCAACTTTTTGTCCTTTGCAAACTCATATTAACATTTAGGAAATTTCTGACATAACCCAATGACTTGGTTTTAGTCTGCTCTAACTTCTCAAGATCTGTCATGCTACTCGGTGCTGAGCTGTGGTGCTCATCCTTTGTAGGACTGTCTAAAATGGCGGCCTCATCATTCATACTGGCTGGCTTCTTTTTAATGGAATATTTTGCTAATAAAATAGTGGGTATTACTCAACCAAATCAGTTGCTCAACACCAGAGAAAACACGAGAAACTAATAATTGCATTCTCATTTATTTTTATAGATTCACCTTTACCCTACTCAAAGAACTCCCACACAAAAAAATTGTTGATGCCAAACACACTATTCCACATAGCATGTGAAGCATAACTCAGCTCATGAAACACATTCCTCTCCCCTGAGACCAATTGCATTAGCAATAGCACATTTTCATAAAAAATGCATTACAGATTAGTAATTTCACTCAAAGATTCATGAGGTGCATACCAGCATGGAGACACTGCCTCTGGGAAATAAGACCTACCATCGGGGGAGAGCCAAAGGCCTGGATGGGCTTACTCTGGGCTAACACTTACTCATGAGTAATTAATGGGTTGTTTTAAAACGCTCTTAATACGCCTTTAAGGTAGCAGACACCCAGAGGACTGGAATTACACATCGTCCATCACTACTGCCCACCCAGAGCAGATATTGACCCCTGGGGTACAGAGACGAGACACAGTCCTCCGCCCTCCCCACCACCCCATTCAGAAAAATAAGTCACTCGTGTGCCTTTTCCGTACTGTTTGTCCACACGGGCTTCCGTTTCTCCAGGAAGGCCCGGATGCCCTCCTGCCCGTCCCTCAGCGCCAGGTTGTCCACCATGACCCCGGAGGCGGTGGAGTAGGCCGCGTCCCGGCCCTGGGCCATCTGCCGGTAGAACGTGGCCTTACCCAGGGCCACCACCGGGCGGCTCGACTCGCACACCCGCCGGGCGATGGCCATGGTCTCCGCCTCCAGACGCTCCTCCGGGACCACCCTGCTGACCAGCCCGTGCAGCAGGGCATCGTGGGCCGAGATGGGGGCTCCCGTCAAGAGCATCTCCATGGCAACCTTCGGAAGAGAAGAACTGGCGCTACTTACTGGGGTCTGCGTTCTTAGGAAAAAAGCAAACAAGAAAAATCTACGTATATGATAAAAACATAATTGATATTAGAAAGCAATACACAAACATTCATTTCAAATATAAAAATTGTGTTATTTTGGTCATTTAAGATTCCTCACAATTCCACTAACCAACCGCTTGTTGGTGAGGTTTACCATTATATACACTCTACTATTGTGGCGCCATAATTTTAATGGGACCATTTAACATTTTCTTGCATCATTATAGATCTGTGTGTTGTGCGGTGCATTTGAGCACTCATATATAACCTATTTTTTGTTTTACAGAAGCCCTTCAGTCAGAGCAGACAGGACTACAGCGGGGAACTTCGGCGACCTTCCTGGGGACGGCTCGGCCAATGGCCACGGCCGGCGTGGAACAGAAGAGCCCCACGTTGACGCCCGGGGTGGCAAAGGTGGATTTCTCCGTCGCCACGGCGATATCGCAGCTGGCAACGAGCTGGCACCCTGCGGCCGTGGCGACACCGTTGACCTTGGCGATCACAGGAACCGGAATGTCTTGTATCAGGGTCATGACCTTAGATAACGCAAAACAAAGGCAAACAATATACAGACATAGCCTTTTCTCCATTCGCCCTCAGCATGAATAATTATATACACTTTAAAAAATGACAAACTGAATACAATTACTCTTCTGTCTCCAGAGAGTAGCTGAATTATTCATGCTTCGTTGATACCTCGCGCTGAGCTCTCCTCCTCCTCTCAGGCTCCATGGAAAAACCTTTATTGACAGTGATTATTCAACATTAAAGGCTGTGAACACTTCAGCAGAGTGCTTAGGGACAATGGTTGCCTGGGATACGGGTGATGCTGCAGCAGAGACAGTCTGCGTCAATTAATCTGCTAAACGGACCAACTTTGTGTTGGTTTAACTAGATGGGTTTTTTCAAAATGATGTATTTTTTTAGAAGTTTAATTTACAATTAGTTATAATCATCGCATGAAAAACAACAGGAAGATGAATTTCCCAGGAGTCCATTTTCACACCAGACAGAATCAAAGCTGGCAGTTATCTGCCTGTGGTGAAGGGCTAGCCTCTCTGATCATAAAAACAACCAATCGCAAAAAATAATATATTACTAATTGAAAAAGTGCCACAAAAAAGGAAATGCTTCTCACAGATTGCCCAAAACATGACATAATATTTAGTAAAGACAATAGCAGAAGATTAAAATAAACTCTGTGAGAATGACAAGTCAACTTCTCAACAAACAATCCAAGCCAAGGCCAGGCCAGGTTCTTTCACTTGGAATGAGAGACTTTTTAATCCACATTTTACTAAAGATGGCAAAACACGAACATTTCGACTCATCTCAAGCGAAAGGCCTTGATAAGTGTTTATGTGCTTCTTGCCATGGGTTTTACCCAAAATTTAATTTAATGAACTCAAGCCGACTTCCTTCCTTCCTTCCCCCCCCCACACCTTATTTATTTTCGAGCAGTTTGGAGAAATCCCAGGCTGAAAATTATAATGAGAAATTTGCTCAGTAAATTTGACAGCTTTATGCTCACTCTCCTACTTTTCCCCATCTTTTAGTGGCTGCACAACTGTTCATAATTTTTATGATCCGTGCTTTCAGCTTCCACGTTTAATCTGAATTTCACTCAGTGAGTTTCAAGAATGTAAACAGGATGTAGCACGACAGAAAGTACTTTCCTTATCTCTCTCAGGTTGGGTTGGCCTCATTAAAATTCTCTCAAAAATTCCAGCATCTTTCAAAGCATGGCAATATTCACAATAAAATGTTTAACTTTGCGAAAAGCTTTTCATTATTTATGTGAGGAGTTAAAGGCCTTTGAAATTTTTTTAATGAGACACAAACTGCCAGAACAAATATTACCTCAAACTTGTATTATTGCAGGGAAAGTTACACCATTTTTACAAGGGGGGGAAGCTTATGAGGAGGTTTGCTGAGGTGAGATATGCCAGAGTCCTTCTGTCAGTTTTAACTTGTTTCTATAATTATCTTCACGATAACAGGCAAACTCAATGTGCATTGTACAGCTGCACACTAATTCCAGATTTGCTGTCAATCCGATGCCAAACTTTAGATTGCAGAGCACAGAATATACATGCTCCAGTGACCTCATAGCTCAGGATCAGGTTTTCACATACAGTAAGGAATAAGAATGGAATTGGGGATATTATAGATGTCAACCTATTTCTCAGGAAATTCCTTCCCCAAAAAAAGCCTCAGTCCTTTCATGGTTCACAAATCACACACTTCACCCGGGAAAAAAATACCCGGGTGTAAAAACTGTGAACTCGAGTGCCAGCCTTGACTGCAGTTCTGTTTCAACAGTGCCTACGCAGGGGCCTGAATCTCAGGGGGGACAGGTGAGGGTTTGGAGAAGAGCCTCACCTCAGAGCACACCTGGAACACCTGGCTGTGGTGCTCTCTCCCCTGGGCAGACGTCAGCTCCTTCAGGTCATGGCCCGACGAGAACACTGGGCCCTCGGCTAAGACAAAACAAAATTAAACCTTCAAAGCTGGCCTGAAGTTCATAACCAGGTCAAACGGTGACCTGCCTGAAAAAGGGATACACGCTGGCCTCCACCCATTGTTAAGTGCTTCAGCAGTACTGTTTAGAGCGGCAGTTACCAGCTCTTTCCTCAACACGAGCTCCTCGTCCCAAACAGGATGTATCAAGGGCTGCAGTGAAAACAAATTCTGTTCACAAACCTGTTTTTCCACAGAAACTGTGGAACAAATAGAAAATAATTTGAAAAAGTAATGGGGCTGCTGGCTGGCTGTTCCAGGACTATTCCAGTGTGTGGATGGTCTGATAATGGGTAAGGAACTGGTCTTGCAACCTAAAGGTCACTGCCGTTGTACCCTTGAGCAAGGTACTTAACCTACAACGTAACCTGCGATGTAAATGCTACGTAGAGTGTTATGTAAGTCGCTCTGGACAAGAGCATCTCCTAAATGCCTGTAATGAAATATTTGGCCACAACTCTGCTTAGGGAGGGGGGACTCAGTGGTCCAGGGTGACCCTGTCTCACCAGCAATCCCCAGTGCCCAGAGTCAGCTGGCACAAGCTGCACAGGAAGCTTCTTCCTCCATTACATTACATTACATTACAGGCATTTAGCAGACGCTCTTATCCAGAGCGACTTATCCTCCCACTCATGTCTGTGCAAGCTCAACCTGTAGCTAATACTGTGGTGTGAGAAAGAGCAGTGGTGGAATAAACACGTTTCAGAGAGCACATTTGCGACTGCGTTCTCCTGAACTGATAGTGAGGATTACAGCAATACGATGGTGAATAGGACTAAATATAAATACATACACAAAACATAAATATTACTCACCATAGCTCTCAGCATACATTTACACATAAATTTAAACATACTCTGCTTGAACTCTCTTGCAATTGCAATACTGTTAAACATTATTATGTACTCTTTCCCTCACACGTCCCCTGGTGGTGGAATGGGCCACCTGCAACCATCATAATCACTCAAAATACTATATGAAACACAACCCATACAACACATGGCTCCAACTGACAACTTGCCAGTGCTTGAACCTGAAAATATACTATGTTTAGCATGTGATCATCCCAAAACCCAAAGTGGAGTTTGATATTGCTTTTATAGATCATTATTCCTAAAATGGTGATTTAAGACAGATGCATTACTTGCAACATTTTCTTGTTGTTTTTGTTTGTGTATCTTGGTACAACTGCATTGTAACATTGTACACTGTAAGTGGGTAGGAGTGTCCAGAAATTAGTCACTGAATAAAATGTACAAATATTCCTATTCTAAATTACTTCAAGATTACAACCCAGCATAATTGGGAGTAGCCTGATATGTTGAGATGAAATGGTAGAAACAGCATACCTGATATAATTATGACCCTGAGGTCATCACTGTCAATGTCAGCCAAGATGTCTGACCGCAGGGATGTAAGCATAGACAAGGATAATGCATTCCTCTTCTTGGGATTGTTCAAAACTATATTCCTAGTAACAGAAAATATGTCACCGTTACTGGGCAAGAGCGTCAGCATGCAGTGATCAATAATTAAACTTGAAACGGTAAAAAACTAGTATTCCATTATACATCGGTGTTCAGACCAAATATTGAGTGAAAACATTTATTGGCAAATTGCAGTCGTGATCCCTTGATCAATACTGTAGCCTACCTAGTTAACCTTTTCAATAAGTGAACTGCTTCTTGTCTATGGACATGAGAGGGGATTCACACTAGTGAAACCAGACAAATCAAACAAAGAGCACTGCTGAGATTAGATAAACCTAACCATAATTAAATTATTTATTCGAACCGGTTTCGTGTCCACGAAATAAACACTGGTCATCAAGACTGAAACCAATAGGAGGGCTCAGGTGTGGGGCGTAGCCTACCTTCCGCTGTAAACTACAAGCTAGCTGCTCAGCTTCCTGATTGGCTACAGTAAATGTTGCTAGCTATCGCAAAAGTGCTATCAAAATAATATAGTGACACTGACATGCAAATGCTATTCCATCACTCTTCACTTTATTTAAACTCAATACGAGCTTGAGATACTTTTGGAAAAACTTTCACCTCCAAAAATCGTTACGGAAAACTAGCGAACTAACTAGCCAAACGTTAGCTACCTTATTCCATTTTGTTGGTGTCTGACAGTCAGTTGAGTTTCAGACCGCGTGCATAGCGATCGCGCACCCGCATGAAGACTTGAATATGGCAGCGTCCACCTGCTCAGTAAAACAGTTCCCCTAAAACGGGAAAAAGAGCCGGCCGCGGCGGCAAATCCGTAGACAGCCATTTCTGCACAGGGACCTTGCAAAAATGACAAACGATAGAGGGGAAGGTAGGCACAGAATTTAACCAATGCTTTATTCTCGACAGCGCCCCGTTTGTTGGCTGAACGAGGCAAGTTCACTCGAAAGGACAGTTTACTCCACTAGGCGGCAGAAATTCCAAAGGGAACTCATGGAGAAATTCATGTTTTACCTTGGTATAATAGATTACAAGCGTTAAAAAGAAGCGATGAACAGAAAATTCAACTCAACCCGGTGTTTACTGAAAATTAATTTGGTTTATTTAGTCTCTTATTCACATTAAAATCTATGAAGTATTCCATATTTGTAAGACCATGAAAATGTCATTGGGTGTATCACATACTACGTAATACCATACTGAAAAATATCGTCCTGATCCGTAGCCTATATATTAAAACGAGATTATAAATCCTACATTTATATACATTTAAATCATATGAAATTAATTCAATATTTATTATTACCATTGATTTTAGAAAGTCATTTTGGAATCAATCTACACAGCTTGGCATTTCTGCTTGGACCGGTTCAGAATGTACCAGCCTATACTGAAATGACTGGACTACAATTACAAAAAAAAAAAAGACAAAATGCATTCAATAAACACAATATATATAAAGACTTTTTTATTGATTAGGCAACAGTATTCACTTAGTAATATGGTGGAAAAAATTTTTTTTTGGGGGACATTATCGTAACAGGATTTCAGCGTGAGCGTGAAATAATCCTTGTGATCAAGGAGTAAGACAGCAAGGAGGTGGGAGGTCAAGTTAAAAAAAACATGACAGTGGAGTTAATTCCTTGCCATTAGAAACAACCTCTTCATTTCTGAAGGATTTCTCTAAGCACTGAGAACACATTTGAACTTAAAAAAAATTTGAAATCCTGACATCATCACCCTTCAAAATACTCAGTTCAGTGTAGTGCTCATGTTACAGTGTAGACTAATACAGAGAGTGAGAGCCTGAGGCTGAGGATCAGATTAATAAATTAAGGATAACATGCATGTGAGCAGTATTGAGCCGTTACAGGCAAATGGCTCATCTGGCCACACTGATCACTACACATTGCAATGCAATGTTCGGTTCAGAAATAAGGATTATTGTTTGAGTGTGTGTGGCTATTCTGTTTTTTTTTTTTCTTTCAAAATCAAGTTTACGAATAAGCAAGACTGACACTGCAAAGCAAAATATTCTGCACGGTTACTTAAATTTGCATTTAAAAAATGATTCCAAAATAAAGCATGACAGCAAGTACAAACCACTCCAAATGACATAATGAAAATATAGTGTATTAAATAGATATACAGTCTGTGGTCTTTTTTCTCCATTAGAGAACACGCACAGCTTGTTCCCCAGCTAACAAGCGACCTTCTGACACCTCTCTCTGATGTTTCCGCAGCAACGTGGTGACGTAGAGTCAGCACCCGACCAGCTGCACTTGCACAGTGAATGCCGTTTGCACCTTCAGCCACGACAGATGCATGCGTTGGGAAAAAGAGCGGTCTTGTAAATTCAGAGTTTTCCCCACCAAAGCTCTGAAAGGGAAAAGTAATGAAAAGGCAAATTTTCCTTTTTCATTCTTCTACCAATTTGATCTGAGGAATGAATGAGTGGTTCTACAATGCAATACAAAAACAACACTCTCACTGTTAATCTGAATCAGTGTGCAATGCCGTCCATTCACATCTTACGTGACCAAACCGAAATATGATCTGGAATGATTGTGGATCTACCGATTTATATGTGATTTGGTGATGGAATAAATAAAAGACTAAAAAAAAGCATACAAAAGCGTTACGTACTGTAGTGTGCCACAAATAGTGCTTGATATACAGTCTTTAAAATACACGTTCCACATTATAAATCTCACCTGAGAACCATATGAAAGGCTACTCCGTATCTACCATTTTCTTTAATTGAGCACCACACTGTAGTAGATACTGTTAATGTGCTGTTAATGACTGTTTAACTGTCAAACATGACGAAGACTGAATTTACCATAATATTAGAATTATTAGATGTAAATGGAACTCAAATTCCCAGAGTGCTCTTGAAGACATGTTCCGCAAGCAACAGAAATGTATTGGCTGATGTCAGCAATGCAAGACAAATTAAGCAAAATACTCCTTTGAGGGAAATCAATACATTTTATGTGATAAGATTGGAGGCATCTGTCTATTTTTGGTCACTGAAAGAATGAAAATACTTTCAGCTCTGGCAAGTTTAGTCATATTCTCATCAGATAGAGCTTTATTTCCTCTCATGGAAAAATACGATATTCACAACTATATAAAAGAAATTGACCTTCTAAAGTAGATATTTGGAAGTAACCCAGTAAAAAAAATATAAAGATTTTAAAATAAAGTTACTATATTTTTGACACTTGGGGAAATAAAGAACTCCAGATCAGTATATTGAGGAATCATAAACAGCTCTGTATATTAACTAAACCTTTACTGTACATTTTGTTCTACACTATAAGCAATAAACATCTGGCGTTAATTTTTAAACAACAACAACAAAAAAAAAACTCTAAAGTACTTAAAAGAATAGGATTCATAAAACCCCAGAAGCTGGTGTGCTCAGTCACATAATTATGACTTAAGCTCAGTATGTCACATAAAAACAACAAAAAAAAAACAGTTGAGAGAAAAGTGAGAGTAGTAGCAACTTTCCCCACTTTTGTTACCATGCAGGTGACCCTGCAGCAGTTCACTGTCTCTCTCTCTCTCTCGCACGCTCACAGCAGCATAGACTCTTGCATGGCAAACGCTTCTGGTGCGTGCCTGTAGTGTGGTCCTCCGAACACTGGGGGGAGCTGCTGCTGCCTCGGCGGGGGCTGCTGCTGCTCCTGATACTGTGTCCTGTAATGGCGCAGGCCGTCCGGAGCCGGCGGGTAGCGGAACTCGTTCACGGGCGACATCTGCGCCTTGTGGAAGCTGGGCGATCGGGGCACGCCACTGGAGGACTGGGGCGAATCGCTTTCGTGGCTCCACTGCCGCCCCCCTCCAGCCCCGCCGCCCCCCCCGTGTCCCTCGGGGTGGTAGGGCGGGGGCGGGGGCTGGTCCACCCTCCTCCACCCCTCCTGCCCGTAGTCCGAGGGTGCGAACGCCGGCACGCCGATCAGCCTGGTGGGCTGCCGCAGGAAGCTGCCGGGGGCGGAGCCGGAGCTGTCGAACTGCGCGCTGGGCTCCGCGGGCGCCACGGTGATGCGGGCGGCCGGCGCGGCGCTGGGCGGCGGCGGCCGGCGGTAGGTGGCGTAGGAGTTCACGAGGGCCTTTTCGGGGGAGAGGCTGGCGGGGGCCCTCAGCGCGGTGCCGTAGTGGCGCTCGTCCGGCCGGAGGTCCACCGGAACGCCGCCGTACGCCGCGTGGAAGGGCGGGCCCGCGCGGGGCCTCCCGGGGGAGACCTGCAGGGGCGGGCCGAGGGGGGGCCTGAGCGGGGGCCCCAGGTACGGGGGGTTGGGGTAGCTGGGCGAGGGTCTCCCCATGGGACGCGGGTCCGGGCTGCCCACCTGCAGCGTGTGTTTGGGGGCCCGGGGCCCGGTCCCGATCTCGGCGCCGCCGGGCGCTCGGTTGGGGCTGCTCTGTTTGGGCGCCGGAGGCCCGAGATGTCCCCGCAGGGGCGGCTGCTCCAGCTCCGGCGCATCGGCGAAGTCCTGCTCCAGCCCGGGCACGTTGTCGTACTGCGACGCGTTGGAGCCGCGGTTGGCGTCGGCCACGAAGCCGCCTCGGGAGCGGGGCCGGCGGTGGGGCAGCGGGCCGTCCTCCGGGCCGGACGGGGGCGGCGAGCCGCCCTGGATGAAGACCAGGCCCCGCCCCGCGGCGGTCCTGGCGGCCTCCAGCCTGGTCTCCGACGGCTTCACCCAGCGCGGCGTGAAGTCCTTGCGGCCGCCGGACGCCGCGTTGTGGTTGTGGTTGGCCGTGGCGTGGTTGGCCGCCCTGGGCTCGTCCTGAGCGGCGGAGTTTGGCGCTACGCCGGGCCCCGGGGATGAGGTCGCCGCGGGCGGCGGCTTCCGAGGCTCCGCCTCCCCGGAGCTCCCCCGCGAACGGGCCTCCCTCTTCTCGGCCTTGTGCTGCCGCACCAGCTTCTCCAGCGAGTTCCTCCGGGCCCGGCTGCTGGGCCGGCTCCCCTCCTGGGGACGCTCCGGACCGGAGCTGGGCCGACCCCCCCCCTCCTGGGGCGGCTCCGGACCGACGCTGGCCCGCACCTCCTCCTGGGGGCGCTCCGGACCGGCGCTGGGCGTCAGCGGCGTCTCCGCCGGCTTGGCGTTGTGGCTCTGCCCGTTCACCATGTGGTTGGCGGTGGTGGTGGCGGTGGTGGTGGCAGGCTCGGGCGGGAGCTGACCCAGGGGCTTCTTGGGCAACTCATCCTCTTTACCTGGTGAGGCCAAAACCAAAATGGACGTTACACTTCAGTGACCGTAAACCATTCAAGTGGGGGAAAAAGAAAAACAACTTTTAAGGCAAACAAATACAGAATGTGCACAACATCATGCAATACTGCAGCCTGAAAATAAAGAAAGAAAGAAAGAAAGAAAGAAAGGCAATTACAGAAAGGAAAACACACCGTCTTACATCCAACTACTCAAACCACGGAAAAAAAATGCTTGAATATATTATCCGCAGGAGCGATTGTTTGCACATCCCTGAATGTCCAATTACCAGCTGCCCCTCATCCAGCATGTTGTTTGTCTATGTGACTCAAGTGCAGAATGTGTAAACATACAGTAGAAGTGAGAGGATTCTGCTCAATAAAAAACCAGTCAGTGAGCAGCGACTGCATCAAAGAAAACAAAACAAAAAAATACACCACACAATGAATAAGCACACGCAACTTATAAAAACACGCTGCATATTATATACATCCCCATTGTGAAGCAAAATTCCAGAAAGAAATTGAAAAACACCAATTCAAAAAAAAAAAAAAAAAAAAGCACACCTTTTTTATATTTTCCAACCAGCACGAGAGATCACGAAAAACACTTAGGACATGAGACACGAAGATATACAAAATGACAATGATGATGACGATGATGATGATGAAGACAACAACTCCAAATGTCCAGGAAAACAACAGCTGTGAGGGACAGACCTACCACAGACACCGCAGGCCATCGCAGGGGAGCGAGTGAACGCAATTGGACAAACAAGAACTGCGGTGCGTCGCTTGACAGAAAAATACAACCCCAAGAGAGGACCCACAGACCTGCTCCTGTTGAACACTTGTTTTTCTTTTTGAAAGAAAAGACTTGATCTAACTGGTTTCCAACAGGCACTTAAGGTTACACATGAACTTTATAATAATCGATAAGGCACAACCTCATAGTAACGCCGGTGTTGCCGGCCATTGTTAGACTGTCACTGAAGTTCCCCTGTACAGGGGGAAATGGTTGTGGTGTGTAAAGCATTATTATAAACTGTTTCATGACTCATAAATATATGCTAACAGAGCAAACCAAGAAAACGTTCTGAAATCCTGGGCAGGGGATACCCGACAGCTCTAGAAGTGGTGAAATAATGTAATGACCGATACTTCAATGCTTTTTTGATGCTTCTATAATTCCCACCTGACGTCCACACCCCGGAGGGGTAAGCAAAAATGTTTCCTCAATTAATTTTTTTACATCCTCCCTAAATCTATTTTAATAATGACATTCGCACTTCAAGGAAAATCCATATCCTAACCGAGACTCAAGCTCATCTCTTGAACTCTTAATTAAAGAAATATGATGCAACTGCTGTGAGAAATTGTCGCGGCAGTCCGAATGCTCCGGTTCCTTCGGGCTTTCAGACATTTTAAGCTTCCAAAGTACGAGCTGCGAAGACATTTCCCTTCCGCTTCGTCTGCGAAGCCCTGTGCCCGTCACTTGCGTTGCGCTCGGAAGGTGCCGGAGAGAACGCCGCAGCGAAGGCCAGGCAGCGGAGCACCTCTTCAGGCTGGAGCGACTACGCAGCCGCGAGGTTAAAAAAAAAAAAACGCTCTCTCAATTTTTAATGAGCTCCCGGGGTGGAGCTGAAGTCGAGGCCTTCGGTGAAACACTCTTATGTAAGAGCAGCCATCTGCTGCATTTCAAACACATGCAAAAAAAAAACACAACAAAAAAAAAGACCTCAGTTTCCAAAGTCTCTGTCACATTTGGGTTCTGATGTAAGCCGAGTTTAGTTTCTGTTTTTTTTTTTAAGTAAGGGAGGGGGTGTGTGTGGAGGGGGGGGTGGACTGGACTGGACTGGACTGGACACCATGCCATTTTGGGGTGATGTGAATGGGTGGAGCCATCACAAGGATAGACGGGCACCGTCAGCTGGCACGCTGCCCGCTCGGACCATCGCCATGGCGACGCAGCGCGCCCACCGTGCGCCGCTGCAAACGCCACGCCCGATGTTTCGAGGGGCCAGCGTGCGTTAGCCAGGCTGGAAACCCCGGGGGGGGGCGGTCTGTCTGTCAGTCAGACAGACAGACGAAGGGAGGGAGGGACGGACGGACGGACGGACGGACACACGGATGAGGACACAGGGTACACCGCTCAGGCTTGCCCACCGCTTGCTGTTGTAGGAGGGAATGTGTCCCCCACTCACACCCAGTGATTTGTAGGCTGGACGAGAGTGTCGGAGGAAGAGGGGAGAAACGGAGATAGAGCAAGAAGATTAATCACAAAAAAGACCCTTCTCAACAACAGGACCTTGGTCCAAAGTAGGGGTGCAACGGTAACAGACTCTAAAGGTATGACAACAAAAGAAATATTTTCACAAATGCCAACGTGTCTTTTGTATTGACCATTTTCTTATATATCTTTTTTAGAGCAATCATTAAAATGAGCACCTCAGTCAGTTCATTTCATATTTATTTGCCTGGCTTTATACTGCATTTATTTATTGAACAAAAACAAGTTACTGGGTATTTCATATTTTAAACCATTTAATACACTTTCTAAAGAATAATAACTGTAAAAAGTGGAAGAGATTAAGGTATCTTGCACCTGACTATCGTGCAGGCTACAATTGTCTATGGCAGATTATTACTTTTAATGAACAAAAACAAAAATAATTTGGACTCAAGTAATTTGGGATATTACATTGTCCTTGAAACACTTCAAAAGGATTAAAAGGACAAATTTAATTACTTGGTTGAATCCTTCATTAAGCATTTGTGTCAATGCACATGCCCCTTACACAGTCTGCAATCTTCACACTGGCTTATAACGACAGTGACTATGCAAGCAAGCTAATTACCACTGTGGTACAAAAAAATAACATGTACGTATTTAAAACACTTATTTATAAACACACATTTATGCTAACCATTGTAAAAGTTTAAAATATGCCATCGCCTGACAGAGTACCTCACGTGAAAGGTTCTGCAATATGCTTTATGACGTGGCTATGCTATACGAGCATGACTTGAGGGATGATGGGACCGCGGAGCTGGTGAGATAGGTTTGAAGTATTGCCTCTTTTGGCCATTCCTTCTAAATTGCCCACAGATCAGGACCTTGTCCTGTACCGCGGTCCCATCTCTCTTGTTAAAGTCAAAGAAACCACGGGACTATCGAATTGACCCGTTTACTGTGGGGCCCGGAGACGGACTCCTTGTAAATTTTTACCAATGGCCCGAATGGCTGTTGGATTCATAGCTTTCAAACGCGTGTATTGGAAGAAAAGGTCAGGCGTCCTTCATCTGAAGTGAACTGTCAAGTACGCTTGTGGAGTATCAACAAATCAAAGCACCATAGCTACATATCATGAGCTGGGAACATTCATAATGGGCATACAGTGTAGAGTCTTGCTCCTTTGTCTTGCAGTTTTGTATTAGGTGCCATATTTCTCTCAGACTTGTGAGAAAACTTGATTGTGTGACGTGATCATGCATCATGATATGCTGTTTGACTTTTGTAACACGGCATGGTCATACCGATATATCAGCCCACCACTAGTCCAAACCTTGTGCAAGTATGACATCCAAGTGTAGTGTTAGTAAGCTAAACTCTGCATTCAATGAGCATTCAAAGACCAAAACAGTGTGTTATTCGTACCAAGAGATTCAAACATTGAGTGTGTTTAGTCTTAGACATCCACACGGACTGTGGTCTGAGACCTAAACCATGCATGGGAACTCAGTGGAAGTAAAAGCACAAAAATGTGCTCTTACTCAGATTAATGTCCACTGAAATATTTGATCTATGGATTTAAGTGGCTCTCGTGACCTCTTGTCAGAAAAATGAGTGAAACTTACTAAGCGGAGCGTGACACGGACAAACTCTCGAGGGGCTGGAAGGCCCCACGAAGAATCGAATGAGGATAATATGAAGTTTCTTAAGCGGATTATCTACTCTAAAGCAGGAAGCGTCCATTCAGGCAGAGGTGGGGATTTACCTGGCGCGGGCAGCTCCAGTTTGGAGCGTCGGAGTTCCGACATGGAATTCTGCAGCTGTTCGATCACAAAGTCGTCGTCGAAGAAGAAGTCCTTGGCCAAGCTGACCTGCAGGAAATCCACAAGGTCTTCCATGGACAGCTTCAGCAGGTGCTCTGTACAGAAACAGTACTCGGATGAGAGAAGGACACAGGTACAGAATCTTCCATAGGGTCTGAAGATGGTGTCAGGTCTCTTATAGGATGGCGTTGAAGAGACAGCTTTGGATCTTTTATGGAGTCTGGGTAGTGTGTTTAGTGGGGTTTGAGGATAAGGTAAAACACTGTAGTTTATGGAGCATAATATTTCATGGGGACTGAGGATAATGTAGTATCTTACTTTTATGGAGTTTGAGGACAGTGTAAGACATAGCAGTAAGGACTCTCTCTCCCTCAAGGATGTAGATGTCCCATATCCTGAGAGTCAAGGTGAAAGGCGTCTACGCAGAATCAAAAAAAATCACAGCTATTACTATCATTTTATAACACATCGTACTGGGCTGGAATTGCCCAGTAAAGACTGACAGTGTTTTCCACGGTTTTGTATGCAAATGTTCACCTCGCGACAGTTGACTTGTATTTAATTTCATAACCGAAGAGAAATATGAAAGAGTAACAATAACCATATAAAATGTAAAAGGAAAAGCTTGGGGGAAAAGCAGAGAGAAGAGTGACCTACTCTATCAAGAAAGCACTGGAAGAACCACTTCATGGTGTACAGGCTGGTGAAGACTTCCTGGCTGTCCTGGGAAACAAGATTCAAATGACAGGATAACAGAGTTTCCATGACGATATTCAAGAGAAAATGGCCGCACAGTCAAAGGGCACTTGCAATCAGACTCAAAGACACTTAAATCAGACTTGCTTGTGATTGTCTTGACGACACCACTGACAGTTTAGAATTATCACTGATTTAATTATTTATTGATTATAATGAATTATGACTACAAACACATTTTCTAAGACTGATTAGTGCAGTCTCTCTGATGGCCACTGAAGTTCTAAGCAGCCTTTCTGAAGTCTGTCACAGAGAAAGTCACCACAGTTCTTCAAAGCTCTCACCAGATGTTGCTTGAGTTTGGGCATCATCTTCTTCAGAATGCGGTCATGGTGCTCCTGAAACCTCATCAGCTTGGGGAAACCAGGAACGAAGAAACCTGGGCACGAGGGTGTCAAAGGTCAAAGGTGAATATATGAAATCACAAATACTGAATGGCCTGCTTGTGCCTCGGAATGAGCAGCAAGGCTACACTAGTCATGTTAACGGTTAACAATGTGGCTGAACCTTTGTGCGTCAGGTCCCAAAGCAGGTCCCAAGCAATTTCTGAACGGGCTCCACACAGTGTTGGGTGCACTCTAGACATCAGGCAAACCTAGAGAACCCTAGATAGGCTGACTGGTCCATTTAAACACTTCTATGCTCCCTGCAGTTATAGGTCTCAGAGAGGTCAAACTGACCATGCGTGGCTTCAGAGCGGTCCTGTTTACCGTGCATGGAGTGCTTCTGACCGGACAGCAGCTTGACCAGGGCCCAGAACGCGTCCTCCTCGTTCATGTAGATGAGCAGCAGGGCAGTGATCTGACTCATGCCCTGGCAGTAGCCCACCTCCTGCACGGAAGGAGAGAGACAAAACTCCAGCGTTACTACTGCGCAAAAGAGCTGTACGTCTACTCATTTACAACACCTGGGCCTTTTTTTTCCCCCGTTCCTAGTGCTATATGATATGGCTCCGACATATTTTTCACATATTTATCAGCCTCATAGGTCTCACGTTTCACTTTAAAAACCCACCTATTCCGCAAACGCGAGGCAGATTCTACATTAAATAATTCATCTGAAACCAACCACCACGTTTTAACAAGGACTCGGAAGCATCAAAGGGCAAATGCGCATATTCTAGGGGGCGTGCAATGCCCCGTCCAATCCCTGGTGCAGGAGGTGCACAACCTTGTACAAACACCATCAAATGGAGCTCAGGAAGTGAGACGTCAGTCCAATAACCTGAGCGAATTCAGTACCCGGTCTCCCATAGCTGTTGCCATAGCAGCCCTAATACCTAATCATTTCTTCCTCGTGTCAGAGCCAATCATTTCACAATGTTTCGAGATGCTATTCAGATATCTTTTTTTCCCCCCACAGACAAAAGAGACAAATGGCAGATGGAAAAAAATAACCTGTCCTCTACCCAAGGCTGACGGAGGTAAAGTTCCGGAAGGAAAGACGATTATTGGTACAGAAGGTCAAGAAACTATTTGTCACGGCATGTTATATTTAGGGCCCATACATTTAAAAGCCTTTGCAGGAGGAGTGTGTACACCTGCAGTCACCACACACGCTCTCCGGTGAAGGTGATAGATGCAGCAGGGGGCTGCTGGAATATTTAATAATTCATGCGCTCCTCTGCTGTTCTCTGGCTCTCACTATTTTTATCAGAGCCCACAATGAATGAAAAATGAGAGCTAGCAGGTGAGAGGTCCTCCAAAAGCACTTCCTGCAGCGCGTCTCTCAGACGTTACATGTGAATTTTAGCTGAACCAGCCTTGGGGTTTCTTTACTTCTATAATGTCAGCGCCTACCAAAGTCAGCATTCTTTCTCTTTATAAGGGTCTCACTTCTCCCTGTGTGTGTGCGAGTGTGCGTATGTGTGTGTGTGTGTGTGCTTGCGTGCGTGTGTGTATAGGATAGAGTGTGTGTGTATGGAAATATCACAAAAATCAATTTCCATCATGAACACAGGGGATCGTTTTACTTGAAAGGGGAGGATCGATCCTGAAATTATTCAGCTTTGTTTAAAAAAAAACCAAAAAAACCATCGACCGAAGAGCCCGATAAATAAAAAGAAGGGGACCGCATCATCTTCTCGTTTGCCGGGGTGTGGTCGAGCGGAGGCGAGGGAGCGTACCGTGTTGTACATGGAGTAGGCCGTGAGGACGTGGAACAGGGCCTGCTGCCTGGGAACGAGAAGGTCAAAGGTCATCAGAAGCCATTCTCTCATCATGTTACAATGACATCATCATCAAAGACCTCAATGCCTTCTTAGTAGGTCCTTGGCATCGTTGCGCCACAGATGCCTAACAGGAGCTCAGACTGCAAAGCGTTGTGCATATTACTCATTTCGACAGACAAAATGTCACCGGTAGATTACTTTTGTCAGGGAAAACAGCGTGAATTAAAAGCCATAACCCTCTGAGTCCGTACACCCAGTTCCTTGCCCAACCTCCCAAATTAGCTCAGACTCAATAAATATGCAATAAGGCCTGTTTATAGTTCCATTACAAGACTTTCATGAACCAAATACACGTTTTTTCCCCAACATAACGAACATAACTGAAAAGTGTCAGAAAGAAAAGCTCAAATAACAGAAACCAAGGACAAACCCATAAGTTGGGTAGAAGATTTCTCTAAGGCATAGAGGGAGGGAAGGCACAGGAAAACGTGCTGTGCAAATACAACATATTAAAAGCTCAGAGTTTCAGCTCAGAACGTGAAGCCAATTTTACCCAGCACGAAAACGCCTCTCATTTCTTGTGGAATAGCTTCACTGTGTGCATGTGAGGCTGCATTTACAAAGGCCTCTATGTGACCGGTTGGTTAAAATGCCATTAAAACGTCCACTGTGGCTGCACAAATTCACTTATTCGGAAATGTAAACTGCAGAAAATCAATAGTCAGTTAGAGAAAAGCAGCCAAACTCACATACACATTCAGCAGTGCACTTTCCACTGTAAAAGTGAACAATAAGAGACCAATAATAAAATCTACGCACATTTTGGTCCCAGGGCTTCACTGACACAATTTAAAAGCGCCATTTCATGGTACACTAGACTAAATACAACCTCAGAATAAAATTTCCTCCTGAGGTTTTATAGAGTTTTGAATGAGATCCAATCACAAAGGGATATCGCTCTGAAAACATTATGAACATGTACAAATATTAAACTGTGGGGGGCTTCAAACAAAACGAATAACATCATGAATATCAAAATGAAACGAAAACACAGCTTTAGCTTTAAGTTGAATATATCACCTTATCTCTTGAAGACACAAAGCATTAAAAAAAAAAAATCACCTCAATTCAGAAAGCCCAGTCAATTCAGCAGAGCTACGCTAGCATATGCTTCTCCTCTATAACATGCCGACATGTCAACTGTTTATTCCACACCACAGTCGGCCAAATGATACATCAGTAACTGCACCAGAAGTCAACAGCCCAGCCTAATTAGCGTATCCTTTTCCGCTAAGCGATCAGAGTTTCTAATAAGCAGTGAGGTAGGAGGCACCCGCCACCCAAACCCGCCATCCTTGGGTGATGTTTATTGTAATTAATTACTTTTAAAAAATATATGTTTATGTCATGCCTATGGGCAATTTAGAGTTTCCCATGAGCCTAACTGGATGTCTTTGGACTGTGGGAAGTAACCAGAGTACCTGGAGGGAACCCACACACAGGGGCAACACGCAATCTTCACACAGAAAGGCCCAGGCCGGGATTCGAACCCAAAAACCCTTTTTGCTGTGAGGTGACAGTGCTACCCACTGCACCACTGTGGATTCCACTCTCAGTCTGGAATCTATATGTGTATATACATACACACGGTGGCTGGCTGACTGAAATCCTTCTTTCATTGGCTGACGCGAGAGCCAATCGCGCGTCGCCTGCGGGGCTGTCGGCCACAGTTGGCACGGACACGATCTGGATTCGTTACCAGACTGCAGGCTCCACCCACGCACTAGAACAGTGCCTCAACAGGACAGGACTAGCCATCCAGCAGCCTACAGATTCTTCTTTTACTGAACGATCGAACAATAAGGAATACGGTGTAAGGCTGACAATGAATTACGAATGTGGACTCGTTTAAATTTTTATGTTTCGCTATTTGAGCCCAGAAAAAAAAAAGTATTTCTCCTGGAAGCGTAGAGGGAAGGAGAGGAGGACTTCAGTGATGAAGCACAGCGTGTGGCCTCTTTGCAGCTGGGCCCGGGGCAGTGTGGGCGTCTGCATAAAGAGCTTCACTGTGCCCTGAACGTCCCTGGTTCTCCGCGCGCAGAAGCTCGCCCGACAGACCGCTCCCCATCCCTTCTGCCTCGCGTCCGTCGGAGACCGCAGGGAACAAACCCGCGCTCTGTTCCGGAGCAAACCCTCCCAAATATTCCGTTCCACTTTCTGTGCGGCAGCCCACTCACTCTGCAAGCCCCGGTCCCCGGCCCGGCGATTTACAAAACCGACACAAGAGCGACTGCGCGGACTACGGGGAGACGCTCGGCAGGCTGCGAACCAGGCCACACGACTGGCTTTAAAAATGTGTGACGGATGAGGAATCCTCACGCTCCGGATCCTGATTGGCCAAACGAATGGCTGCTTTGTGACGAATTCCGTTTCACAAGTCGTAGCTTTCAGAGGTCACAGTTTCGTAATGAAAGCGTCGCTCGGAATAACAACATAAACAAATGGAAAAATAAATGAACACTGCGGAATAAACAGCTGCATCATTCTTCCCAAACCCACACTTTAAATTTTTTATTATTTTTTTATTAACTGTTGCAGTCCCCAAGTGAATGTCCAGTAAATGACCTGTATGAAGACCAATAAGAATCTGACAGCACTCCTTCGTGGGACACCAAAGGGGGCTTGTTATTAGTGAGAGTAAGACCCAGCACGGGACTCACTTGACGTCGTAGCGGTGCATGAACATGATGTGGTCGCGATACGTGCGGTTCACGTCCAGGTCGATCTGACGGACGTCTGGAGACGTCCCTCTCGCCCTCAGCTTCAGCTTCTACGGAAGGCAGGAGGGATGAGAAGATCAAGCAGGAAGGAAAGAAGGAAGGAGCGAGGGAGAAAGAGAAAGAGAAGAACATTATTTTAAGCCACATTCCTCCAGCCTCCGCTTCACAAGTGTCAAGAAATTTAATAAAGCTGAGCTCGGTTGGCTCAAAGTGACTCAGTATCGCAGGGTAAACTGCCTACACACAGCCTCCCTCAATAATTATCAGCTTGCTTTTTCATTAAGAAACCCACGAAAACTCATGTTTAGATAGATAGGGGTTTTTTCTTTGTTCTAATTTTGGAAAGAATCAATAACAGAATCTCAAAAGTGCCCACATACAATTTCACAGCAGCAACCAGGGCCCTCACCTCTCACAGAAATCAAGTTTGTGCTTCATAAAAGAAAACCTGAATGACAATACCGGTGTCAAAATGCACACATGATAAACAGACAAAATTCAAAATGGCACATTTGCAGCTCCATGTGCACTGATGACTTTTTTGGGGCACACAGAAACACGCGTGATCCTGGGACACGTGGTGGGAGAGAGGCGCATCTGCGTACCTCATAGAAGTCCTTCTTCTCCGCCTTTATTTTGGGAATATCCAGCAGGAGGCACCACACCTCGCCCCGGAGCTGGAGAGGGACTCCCTTGTAGATCCTCCTCACCAGCTGAAAGGACAGATCCAAAACCAGGTCTGAGGACACTTGAAACTCAAGTCACGGACAGAGCCACTTGGGATACGGACAGACTGATCTTGCAGATTTGTAATATTCAGTCATTTCAATGAATTATATGATCTGGGCTTAGGGTAGGGTCTGTCTACAATTTTCTGTTGACACAGAAGGTCTATGTACTGGTATAGGGGTTTGCCTCCCACCCCCAAAGAACCCAATGGACAGTGGCTACAGAGCTGGTCCGACTGATGAAATCATCTAAGGGAGGGGGTTTGAGTATTTTCCAATGTGTGGACCTCCTCTTCACTAGCACACGGTGTATGACTTACAGCACACACCCTGCTCACAGCACGACTCTATTTGAAGCATACCGTGCTCTGTCTGGTTGCTCTTTCCAGTTACGATGTCTGTGCTGGCCCTCCAGCAGTGGAATGAACGACAAACATGGTGGTCAGCACGAGAAGAATCGTCAGCCATCTTCCGGGGCAGACTAAAAAAACCCGCCTAGTAAGACCGCACTTAGCTTCTCTCTGATCCCCCACATCTTTCCACCCCTGCCATTAAATTCAAGTCATTATGTAATTTTGTATGGTTTTATAGCTTTTTATGCCTTGTTAGGGATGTTCACTGGCATGATTTCACAGTTTTTAAGTATGGTTCCAGATGAGCATAGTTAACTTAAATTTAGTGCTTTTGTGATTTTGCATGTACTCACTGATCTGGGAATGCTGTTAGCCAGGTTTGGCACCGTTCTCCAGTGGCTATATTATGCACTCTTATGCTGCTAAATGAATGCAACGTAATGTGATGTTGCCAGGGCGACAAAGAGATTGCGACATACACAGGACGCTCGAAAACAGAAGCTGGCTATTTCCCTGCTAAATTTAATGTTTGTTCACGATATAATGAACCAATGTGTGACTGAGGAGGAAAAAAGGCATTAGAGGCTTACTCGGTGATCAGCTGCAAGCATTTTTCTCTTATTTCCAGAGTTAATGAATATCACACTAATTAGGAAGCCTTTTTTCCACAGCTCCGGCGACCTCCAACCTAGTTGACACCCTCCCCCCTACCACCCCCTCGTTTTAGCTCCCGCCCCCTCAGTTTGAGAATGTATTATCTGACGCAGTGGTTCCCCAAACCTCTCCTCCTACCCCAGCTGGATCCAGGTATTTGATGCGTTCCACCTCAAGCCCACCGGGTACGACTAATGAAGCGCTTGATTTAGCAGTATCAGGGGCGCTTTGAGATGGAACACATCAAATACCTGGAGCTGGCTCGGGTTACCCAAGGAGAGGATTGTAAACCACTGATCTAAAGCAAAGCGAAGTAAACTTAATGATATTACGTTTTTTTTACCTTATGCATTATACAGTTTGGCTGCTTTTGGACTAAGTGAGATGTGTATGTACTAAATAATAAATTCTCTCTCCCAGTAAAAGTTTTTTTATTTTTTAATGAAATGACTATTACTTTACCTCGTAAAATACAACATGAAATACTACCGCTACAAATACTGCAGTCAGGACAGCAGAAACCCATCTTCCAATGCAGACTAAAGACCCACCTCTAGAGACTCACGCCATGGCTCCCCTGACCCTTCTTTTTATACAGTATCCATTTGTATAGATTAATATATACTGAAGCAATTCATGCCAATTACACTGCTCAAGGGTACAATGGCAGTGTCCCATCTGGCTATCAAACCTGCAACCTTCAGGTTGCAAGCCCAGTTCCCTAACCATTATACTACACTGCCATCCGCTGCCTACTTACAAATTCCTTCAGTATGCACTTATTTTATGTCGTTTTGGATAAAAGAAATGTAATTTAAATGCAATGCCGTTGTTTGTTTGTTTGGATAACTTTGCTCTTAATATTTATAACTCGGCCTTCTGTACTTTCGTGATGATGTCGCGCATGACTATTCCTCAGAGAAACACTGGCGATCTCCACTTCAGCAAGTCACTCTGGATAAGAGCATTTGCTAAGTGATTGTAACATAATATAATTTTCCGCATTTGATAACGCAAATTCTCTCAGCGTGCGCTTATCTGGAATGAGTATTTTGCCCTCATATTCCACAAGCATTTTAAAGGCTTAAGGCATTTCTAGTTTTCTTTTCACCCAGGGAAACACCAGGTAATTTACCTAACCCTGCACCATTAAGCCTGAGAAAGAAATTTATGCCTCTCTGCAGATTAAAACCCTCTAACGCCACATCAATGAAATAATCAACCGTAGAAGTAGACTGCTCCTCTGAGAACCTCCCTTCATTGATTCTGGTAAATGCATAAGTTACAGCAGGGTCGTAATGAGCACTCGCTTTCTCTCCCCCCCCCACCTCACTCTCTCTCCTTCCCGTTCCTCCCCTCCCCGGTGTGGCAGGTAAGCTTCGTAAACGCAAAGTTCAACAAAAGTGCGGATCACATTTCCGCCTAGGCCTCACACACTGCCCATGGCAACACCCAATGTCCGACGGACTATCCTCTAGTCAAAGCTAAATGAAGCCTGAAGCCATGTGGACACTGACCACATCCGACATCCACCTACATCCGGCATCAGCACGCCTATGTCAACATTTAGCATGAAGCTGTGTTTGTTCTGACATTCAGTCCAGCAAACGAGTATTTGCACAGCGCATCATGTCAGCACTGACTAATATCCGATCAACCGTGAATACAACAAAGCAGATAGCCAGGCAGGGCTCCTTGACAATACCGGTTAATGATACTAAGTACGACTACAGTTGATCCCTACACGGCCTTAACAAGGCTAACCACCGCATAGTTTCCTGAAATCTCTCTTGCACACAAGGGGAGGAAGGCAACACTGGCTCGATAAAGGCAACGATCAGCTGGTTAAGCGCACTTTTACCTTCAGGGTCCAAGGTTAACGCACGGCTGCCAGCGTTTTAACAGTACCATCAAACAAAACGCGTAAAATAAACCAGCTATGCCCATTAAAATGGTGTAGGAGATGTCACGCGTCGCATGAAAGTCACTGCGGACGCAAAATGAAAAGAAAAAAAAAGATAAAATGCATCTTCACGCAGCCTAAATGAGCAGACGGCCCTGTCTAACGCACCACGGGGAAGCAGAAAAAGGCATGCAGCTGTATCGTATGATGATCAGAGACTGCTCTTTGCTTGAGCCGGTGATCACCCCATCGCCACCCGCAACCTCATTAAATGTGTTAATGGCATGTTCCGGATGGTTCCGCGGACGCAGGGATCAATCAAACGGTCACCGCGAGATACGGAGAACCTCACAGAGAGCGCCTGTCTTTAATGCCGCCGCCGACACCCGATCCAGTGCCTGCTGGGAAATCTGCGAAGCGCGCCTCGAGCCTGTTCATTAATAACACTGAGCCCCGCTGCCCCGGTGCCTGCTGGGAAATCTGCAAGAATGCTACGACCGTGTTCCGTAATAAAACTGACCGCCGCTGAGCTAACCAAGCGCCTGTCGGGGGAATCCGAACCCGCTCTCTGACTCCGGCAGCCATAAATACCCGGTTGATGGGGTAGGGGTTAACCAAAGCTGACGGACGGTAAATTTTTGGATTTCAGGCAACCCGCTAGTGACTCAGCGACCCGAGGCTTAGCCCCAGTTAGAACCCACACTCAGTCATTTCTGAGCGGTTAGGAGCTCAGGAGGAAGACTGTCCTCCTAAAGGGTGCAAAACTGAGGGGGAAAAAAAAACCTGCCACAGCCGGTAATAACTACGATCCACATGTTCTCAGGTGGAACCGCAGGTCGGTCCGCTGCCAACACGGTGTGCAATCGCGGAGGGATTCCTCGGGTCAGAGAGGGAGAAGGATCAAAAGAGTTCTTCCCGGCAGACTGGCTCGGGTCTGCATCCTTGGCTGTTGGTTGGCATAGCAGACATATCCACACTGCTATTCATCTCACTGGGCTTAGTATGCCAAGAAGACACGGAGGCTTCTGGCACCTGAACCCCGTGACCTTATGTTCCAGGGGCTAGTGCTCCGTTCCTGCTTGGCCGCTCTGGACTCCTGGTTGTGCCCGGATCAAAAGGGCTGCCCTGCGGTGAACCACCTGATGAGAGCAGGAAGGGAAGAGGGGGACTCCGTGTCCTGAACTCCACCTTGACTGCGGGGCTGAGTCATTTGGGCAGTTGACATGCATGCTGGGATACGTGCAGGCAGTATGATAATCCTCTCCCGCTCTATCACCTCACGCCCTCCGGTGCTAACCTTCGCAGTTTCCGAACAGTGCTCTCCTACCAGAACACAGACACGGGTATTCACTAAGATACTCCATGAGGGAGAGGGAGATAGAGGGAGGGACGGAGGGAGAGAGATGTGATATTTACCTCAAAGATGGACACACACACACACACACACACACACACACACACACCTCAAATCTGGTGGCAGTCTGTGAGAGCAGGCGTTTAACCTGAGAAGAGCACTGCTCCTGCTCTGGGGACAGATGAGTGTTTGCTTTTGGAGAGATGAGGACAGCCAAGAGAACAGCAGCTCTCGATCAGCCAGTTATAGCCAGGAAGAAACTGCCGGAAGCTCTGACCTCAGAGTTGCCATGGAGCCCATGGCTCTTAACAACAGAGCTGAACCACAGATTCTCTAGTTGACAGCAACCATGTAATCAGCTCATGCGTTCCATATGCCCTTTGCCTTATTCCAGAAGGCTCCAGTTGGGACTGCAGGGCTGTACTAAAGCTTGTGAACGTTCACGAAGAGGTGTACCCAAAGCACAGAACAACGTGTGTCCATGCTCCCTCAAGAACATTCATAACATCCATCAAATTTAAATGTTACAGCTTCAAAATCAGACGCACAATAAGATGGAGCTGACCATCTGGTTACTTTATACCAGGTGCCCCCAATCTTATCCGAAAAGGGCCTTTGTGGCTGCAAGTTTTTGTTCTTGCCAAGCCCTACGACCCCCGTCCCCCCCCCCCCCGACTCAACTAATTAACTAATAATGCTCTTCAATCAAGTAGTAGAATTTGGTGTCTTAGTGCTAGGCTAAAACAAGAATCCTGCACCCACACTGTAAGGATTGGGGACCCTCGTTCTGTAAAATCTGTAGCTTGGTAAACAGTGCACAATACCCAGAATCCTCTTCTTCCACACTGAATTGCACTGTCCACAGTGGGGCCTCGAAGCCCCTGCTGCGCACCATTGAGAACTCTCACATGAAGCAGTTCGACTCGGCGACAGTAAAAGACAAACGCATTAAAACTCAAGCAGCCAGAACAGCGCAGTTAATCACGGCAAAAAGATTCTTCTTTCAAATTCCATTAAAATCAACTTCCTGGAAAAAAAAAAAGGTGCTCGGTTCGAGTCACCTGCTGGAGAGGAAGACAGAGTTGATGACTTGCATCCGAACCCATCCATTTAGATTATAACCAATAAGCCTTCCTACTGATTGCCATCGCACTTGGTGTAATTTACAGAGAACACTGTTGCCCATCGATCCAATTTAATCTGACTCTGCCAATATGGCCGCCGCATCCACATTTTTCATTGGACATCAATACTAAAAGGAAACAGCGAGTCTGCTGCATACTGGGCAAAATCAAGGACAAGGTCTTAGTGGAGAAAACGGCTCTAAAATGCCAGAAGGCCCCGAAGGTAAAGAGAACACTCCCGATGCTCGAGTTTTAGCGCGTTCACGAAAAAAGTTAAGACGAATGTGGAGCAGAGGCCGGAACACTGGGCAAACTAGGGCATTGTGGGTGTGAATTTCTCACAAAAAAATGTGCTGTTGTAACCCTTAAAGATAATGAGTAGAATTAATCAGAATGACTCAGGACACCCCACGGGTGTATTATCAGGGGACAGAAAGCGAGCGGCGTAGCGTGTCAAAGCTGCTCTGGATCGGCTAATAATCGTGCAGCACGCTAGACTGTCCACAGGAGCCTGGTGCACGCACGCCAGATTAACACGCGGTGTTGAGTTCCACGATGACGACGGCTTGCTAATTGGAGGGCACTAGGGAAGGTGGTTAATAAATCTGTTTTTTTAATTGATCTTCACTCAATGAGGCGTCGGTCTGCAGAATGGATCCAGCACACGCTCTGCAGAACATGCATGAAAGGCATTAAATGTTTACTCGACAGAGCCCGTGCTACGTACTTAGCGATGTATTATCACACGGCACTTGTCACACAGTGCCTTAAGACCCAAAGGGAAACAGAAACATCATCCCTACAGGAATTTGAGTAAAGCCCCTGACCTCAACACCACTGTTCCTGTAGAACGACTTCTTATAACTTAGAAGTTTCTCTGAGCCATTAGCACAGTGTAGGAGGTCCCAGACGAGACATTTAACTGGTATTATGCAGCCCCCCTGTGTCCCATCCCCCCTTTGATCCCATTAAAAGTGAGAAGAAACAGGAGCAGCTGCCTTTTTGTGTGTGTGTGTGTGGGTGTGCGTGTGTATGTGTGGGTGTGTGTGCGTATGTGTTTGAGTGTGTGTATATATTTGTGTGCGCGTGCGTATGTGCATTACAGGCATTTAGCAGACGCTCTTATCCAGAGCGACTTACACAACTTTTTACATAGCACTGTGCGTGTGTACGTGCGCGTGTGTGTACACATTTGTGTGTGTGTGTGCGTGTGTATGTGTTTGAGTGTGTGTGTATATTTGTGTGTGTGTGTGTGTGTGCGTGCGTGTGTGTGTGTGTGTGAGAGCGTGTATGTGTGTATGTATGTGCGTGTGTGTGTATATGTATGTGTGTGTGAGAGTGTGCATGTGCGTGTGAGTGTGAGTGTGCGTGTGTGTGTATGTGTGTGTGTGTGTGTGTGCGTGCGCGTGCGCGTGTATGTGTGTGTGTGCGTGAGAGTGTGTGTGTGCGTGTGCGTGTGTGTATGTGAGTATGTATGTGCGTGTGTGTATATGTATGTGTGTGCGTGTGCGTGTGTGCGTGTGTGTATGTGTGTGCGTGTGCGCGTGTGTGTGCGTGTGTGTGTGTGTGCGTGGTGGGGGGGGGGCAGTTTGAGAGGGTGCAGGACGGTAAGGCATTCTCAGCGCTGTGGCTAATTTAGCAGCCCTTTACACCCCAGCAGTGCTGAGGGGGGCAGAGAAGGCAGACTCTCCCCCTCAGGGCACGCTTCTCATTAAGAAGCAGAGAGCAAACGAGGACAGAGAGGAAAACCATGGAGACAGGCACGCAGGAGAGAGAAAACACACTTCGGCAGTTCCCAGGGTCCTTCAGGAGATACAGAGCGAGAGCTCGGCCCTCACGTTCAGGTTCGAAAGGGGCTGTCGTGTCTAACGGGTGAGAGAGGTCATAGCTTCTCCCCTTTTCTCCTCACGTTCTCAATCACGTTCTGCTGTCGATACGGGAGAGCACAGGCAAGCACGCGCTTTCCTCCGAGACGCCTGCTGCCTGTCATCACACCGCGGTTCCAGACTCAAGTCGAGATTCGCGCAGACATGAGTCCAGAGGAACACTCTTTATGCGCAGCTTAACGGATGAACTCGGGGCGCCCGAAATGCTCCCGTCCCTGAGTGATGTTGGAGCTCGCTGTGTGTTCAGCTCCCTCCATGGCTGGATGGCTGGCTTCTGTCATCGCTGGCACTGCTGGACTCAGAACCAGAACATGGGGTTGAGATTTCTTCCCATTGGGGAATTGATCATGTTCAGGCCCACACTGGGTGCCAAATAAAAAAAAATAAAAAAAAATTATCTAGTATCAGTGTGTGGTCCAACCTGTTTCAACAAAGCTTTAATACACTGCACATGCGTTAGTGAGATATGAGGATCACACACACAATCAGCAGCAGGAGTCTGCTAAACTAAATGATCAAAGATTGCAACGCAGGAGTCATTTTTAAACATATTATTCTCTCCCCTGCATTTCATTTTTGTCCCAAATCGGGAACATCCAGTCACTCAGGTGGCTTTGCAGTGCAGAAGCTATTCCAGCCTTTTGCTCGCTTCACACAGTCCCCACGTTCCTGCGTCTGAAACAAACGCGATCCTGCAGACGCAGTCTACATCGGAGACTCGCCTTCTCACTTCCTATATTTCAGGGTGCCATGGAAACCGCGTTCCGACAGAAGCGAGACGCGCAGTGACGGCTCAGAACAAAAACGCTCGAACGTGAAAGGCGTTCGTTCCGCGCCAGACGCGCGCGTTTGTGCGTTCCGCTGGCTCAAGGACGCGTGAACAGGAAGATCGGGCAACGAAAAAACGCGAATAAAAGGGAGTGAAACAAAGTCCGAAAAGAAAGCTATTTGAATAGAAAACCCACGGCATCACACACTGTCTCCACCTACAGAGCTTGTAAAAGGAAGGGCGGTGACACAAAGTATGCACCGTCACCCACCGTAAATACACCAAAGCACTATGACACACACACACCCGAAAACAGGACCACCAACCCCTTCAGGAGCTGGACGGTGTCTGGCTGTTACCTTCCCGGATGTTTCTAACAGCAGAGATGGCACTCTCACCTTTTCACTGTTCTTGTACTTGTCCCAACTCTTCAACATTTTCAGCCATTTTGAAGTTCTTTCCACTTCCTGGTGTTTTTGCTGAGGGGGCAGAGAACATGGGTCAGAGTCACGGTTCATGTCATCTCACGGTCACCATGGTTATCAGGACGCTGGTGGTCTCCACATTCATACACACTCACTAGTACAAAATATAGCGAACGCATAGACCAAGTAACAACAATACACTTAATTGCAAAAATTAATTAATGTATATATTCATAGGTTTATACAATATGCAGTAAAATAAAATGGTTGTATTATTCACCTTTTCTTCCACCGAGTCATACGATGGGAGTTCATTCTCACTGTTGGGGGGAGAAAGAAAAGGCACAACAGCTTACGCTACGGCACATCAGAGATGATTCAGTCCTCTCGCGATCCACGGTTTAATACTGCCTCTGTCAGGAAGCGTAATAAAACGCCGAAGACGTTCGCTTCACCCGTAACCGTATGAAACGTAAGCCATCACCCGCGGTTCTTCCTCGATAGCCGCTCCTGCGAGGCCGAGGCCGAGATCAGATCATCAGGAGAACCGTACACAGGTAGCGGGTAGCGCACCGGGCTGAAAGCTCTCCGTACACAGGTAGCGGGTAGCGCACCGGGCTGAAAGCTCTCCGTACACAGGTAGCGGGTAGCGCACCGGGCTGAAAGCTCTCCGTACACAGGTAGCGGGTAGCGCACCGGGCTGAAAGCTCTCCGTACAAGTACGGTAGCGCACCGGCTGAAAGCTCTCCGTACACAGGTAGCGGGTAGCGCACCGGGCTGAAAGCTCTCCGTACACAGGTAGCGGGTAGCGCACCGGGCTGAAAGCTCTCCGTACACAGGTAGCGGGTAGCGCACCGGGCTGAAAGCTCTCTTCACAACAGCAGCCCTACAGTTTAAAGATGGCCGACTGCGATGCAGAAAAATAAAAACTGCTAATTTCACCTGGACCTACGAACTTACGAACTCATCAAGCGTAATGGCTCAGTAGGATAGCGTGTAGTGATTAATGGGGCTTTTATTGAGAGTGCGTGTGTGTGTGCGTGTCTGTGTGTGTGCGTGCATGAGTGCGTACGTGCATAGGAACGAGTGATCTGACTGTGAATGAAGGATTTAAATCCATCGAGGATGCAAGATGCATCACGCTGGACGCCCACAGCTGCGTCTAACATAGCGGTGGTTTGAGCGCTTGTAACCAGTAGGTCATGGGCTCTTATCGTGGGAGTGGGTTGCTAGAGGTGTACCCCTGGGCAAGGCAAATTTGGAACTGTGCCCCACAACAAGAATCGCAGACAGCGTCTCGTCCCTGACCTCCCGCTGTAGCTGGGGAGGGAGGGAGGGAGGGAGGGAGGGAGGGAGTGCCCGTCGGCCATGTAGGCGAGGCACAAACAGGAAACGGCAGATTAAGACATTCCGCCGCCTTCGCCGGAGCCCCGTCACCCCCGCGCCTCTGAATCATCTTTAAGATCACGCAAGCATGAAACCTCGGGCCGTTTTCCACTGCGTGAATACATCGGTCTCTCCGCTGCGATTTCACAGCAGTCGGTTTCCTTTTAAACGCGAAGCCTCCAGCCCGGCCGCCTCTGTGCCCCCCCCCCCCCCGGGCACACACACCTCTGGGTCCTGGTGCAGCGCTGCATTATGGGATTGGGATGCTAAACCCCTCCCTGCAATGTCAGGCATCACGGTGAGCAGAGATGGGAAAACTCGTGACTCCATCCATGAGGGAGATGAGTAATGGAGGGGAGCAAGTGGCCTTCATGTTTTAATGCAAAATCCGCTCTCTCCACCACAGCGGGACGCAGTCCCTCACACTGGCCTCCGATCCCCCCCCCCCGCCCGTTTCGGAATGGGTCTCATCCCCACAGGAAGTGACCTGGCTGCCCACCCTGCTCGCAGTCCCATTACCATTCCTCTGCTTCCTGTCCGAGCGCTGTTAAGATCTCCGGCTTCCTGCCGCTGCCTGCTTTCATCCACGCTATTCCGAAGCGGCTCGCGTTTCCCGTGTCCGCTCGGTTTTTTATTTTTTATTTATTTTATTTTTTTGTTTCTGCGAGCTGGAGGGCAGCTCCTGCCTCTGCGGACCTCCAGGGCGGAAAGGCAGGGTAGGCCTGAAAGCAGCCATCTTTCCCTACGCTACGAGGGTGGCCAGAGCGTTCTGAGCCGCCATCAACCCCAGCTGGCGGGCGGACTGACGGTCTCCAGCTCTGGGGTCGCGCGGGCAACCTGCCTCGTAAAAAGCAGCCAGGATTTCCCATGGTACACTGCTTCTCCCAATGCATTCTGGGAACCTGCCAGCCGACTGGTGATGTTCGTGCATTGAGCACTGCTCTTTCCTCCCACAAACTGGAGTCTCTATTACCACCACCCCCCGCGCCAGGCGCATGCTTTGGTTCGCCCCGCTTCACCCCGAGAGCGGTCTATTGGTTCACCCCGTTCCTCTTGGTTGTGGGCCCGGTGCTGCACACTGGTACCCTGTTATTACGGCTAAACCCCCCCACTTCCTGTGAGCTGTGCACAGGCACGGGCCTAAATATACCAGCTGTGTTTAAGTGCAACGTGAACATAAAATTGTCGGTTGAGGCTGCGCGTAGGCCTTTCATTTACCAACGTTACAATTAATAGAAACTTGGACTGCATCCTACAGCCTGTTTAATCCTTACAGTCACATCAGCACACAATGCAATGCAAAATAGTCATACCCCACATGAGTGCACTTACTGCAGGAAGCCAAATCTGTCGATGACTTTGTAGAGGTGGAAGTTTGCGTCCTCCCAGGGCTCCACTGTTGCTCCCTCTTTTCCCTGGAATTAAAGAGCAAAATGAAGGATGAAGACACTTCAGAAACGCTTATCGCCGTGGCAACGCGTTAATGTTGCTTTCCCAGTAAATACGTCTCAACGGGCCCTTTTTATTACCTTCATATTTTTTTTCCATGTTGGCAATAAACATGTTTGCCAATGATAAATGGTGGATGAAAGTTATGAAAGAGCTGAAATATGGAGCTCAGATAAGTGCCTTCCACATGCACACTAATTAAACTAATTAATATCCAGGGGAACATTCTGGAACTGAAAACTGAGAGCAGCAGAAACTGACTACACTACTTAAGGCTCTCAAAAGGCCACATTCACGAACGCAGTTTGACACGTCCTCTATATTACCATTCTCTGATAAATATAATTGCTCTGACTTAACACAGGTGTCTGAAATTATTACCCACTGTACCTTCCTTCCTGGTAGGTAATTATTATCTTGTTGAAAGTGAGTTCAAAATTAAAAGTAAAATGTGAGAGAACAACTTGGGCACTTTTTCAGAACCAGTATGATACAAAACTCCAATTAGACCTCTGCACAACTTAACCAAATACTGATTTGTAAAGCAGGAGTGGTGCTTTTTCTTTAAAAAAACTCCTCTATTTTGGCTTCTCTCTAATATGTAGCGGCTAATTGTGGAAAATACGATGGTGAGCATTGTTGGGCAGAATGGCCTGTTCTCGTCATTATGTTATGCTATGCTATGTTATGCTATGCTAAGCTATATTATGTTATTTTATACTATGCTATGTTATGCTATGCTAAACTATGCTATGCTATTTGTAGGCTCCTCATTAATATTCTCCACATATTCTGCGGGCTAGCGTCACTGCCGGCGGCTCCATTTCTCCACCGGCAGCTTCTCTGCAGACGGTCGGTTAAGCTGCTCGGTCAGGGCTCCGGAGGAGCTTCACTGCGCGCCCGCTCGCCCAACCCGAAAAGCGGCTCTCGCACGATTAGACGAGGACGATTAGCGAAACCTTCCCTTACTCGGCGACGCTTCGACGAATTACGCACCGGCCCGCCGAGCAGCCAGGCCACGGTCAGCGCCGTCCCGCTCAAAAAATGAGAAAAACTGACCACAGGATGTGCTGCTACGCTGAACCAGTGCGTTACCATGACGAGCCAGGCAGCACTTCAGTGCCTGGCCTGTGCCAAGCAGCTACGTCTGATATAAAAATACATATCATCATAAGCAGGAAATACTATAGAAACCATTTCCACTACAGGACAGGAACCCAAAAAAGGGGAATAGAGATGTCTCTACTGTGGCCTACACAGTGGAGCAATGACAGAAATATTCAGCATAAAATACTCCATACAAGATGGGCAGCATGTAATTATGTAGAACATTGAGCAGTGAAGTGGGACATTAGATTAAGTCATTATTATTCAGCAAAATTAGGTTCCATTCAGAATCACTGACCTGTTGTGTGAATGCACTTTCTCCACAGATGAATGAATTTTCTATTTCGAAAAAGCTGCAATTTTTTTGCTTGGCATAAATCTTCAGACATCAGGAAATATAGAGCTAGTTTGATGCACTCTGATCTTCAAAAGACTCAACAGATAGGACCATTGGCCAGTGGGGTGTGCAGAGATGTTGGACTGTGATGATATCTCATTTCCCTGTGTCAGAAAAAGCCTACAAAGGACCTGCAAATTCTCGGTGAGCTGACATTCCTCATTACCGCGCGACACTGAACTGGATGCAACTAATCAAACCCAGAGTCAATTAATCACACAAAGACTTATTCAGGAAAAATGATTTGGGCTAATCTCTGAAAAAATAATCGCCAATTACATTATTAAAATGAACTATAATAAATGACTTACAGAATCTATTTATAGGTATATTCTTTCATTTAAAGATTATGTAATGATTCATTGTGGGAAAAGCCACAACACCCAACAGATACACTCCATTTAAATATTTAAAAGCACTTTGCCCTTCATCAGAATAAGACTAAGAAAGAAAATATAATAAAACAAGCTGCACAGTTCCCATACTGCACCTCTCTGGTACAACAAGTAATTTGTTGGGGCTCTGCCGCTCGATCACGGCCATAACTTTGAGGGTCAGGGACTTGGAGGATGATTTCGTACCAATGAAACGCAACGGCGTGACAGTGTAATAGCGCGCCAGAAACGAACTGCCTAATTATCCCCGTAAAAGTCGCTCGCTGATAGCGACGCCACGGCGAAAACCGCGATGAACGTCCCGTCGTGACCGTCAATCAAGCGCGGGGCCAATTTTACAGCCTCCACAGCAAATTTAAAACAGACCGAGCGAGCCGTCGCTCAACGAGAGGTAGGTGACCGGCGCATTAAAATTCAAACTGGAACCAAAACACTGGTCTGATTCAGACTGCAGAATGATGGATTAATCTGGGGGGGGGGGGGGGGGGGCTTTGTGTGCGTTCTCAATCAACGCCCTCAATCTGTCACTCTCGCAAGCCATGTACATAAATCAGTCGTTTGCCGTATATATATATATATATAAATCAGCTTAGAACAATACATTGCTATTTTCAAATATTACACAGCAAGCGATGGGCAAGGACAAATATCTCGTTTTGAGGTTTTTACAGTCAATTCCACAAGCTTTGATGTTTTGAAGGGGGGTGGGTTGGGAGCTGCAGCCACAGGAGGAGGTGGATCACCAGAAACTTCCTGTTTGTACAATCATCACTTCCTGTTGATGTAGACCTGTCACTGGAAGCCACACACTAGCCCATATCTTTGTACTTATTATTAAAAATGTTAATGGAAGTTTTAATAGCAGAAATGATAAATTCCATAGCTAGCAAGCTCCACTACAAGTTTTGTCAACACATCTGTTAAGCGAATACAAAATGGAGACCACAAAAGAAAGCATGCCTCTTCACCTTTACCAAATTGAGACATTCTTTGCTAATCAGAGGAGACACAGTAAGTTACTTAAACTTTATATATTGTTCTGGCATGAAAAGCGATTATGATAAAATGTCAAAAATTAAATACACTGTGTGACCAAAAGCTATTATTAGGACCTTTTCTTACTGTGGCAATGAGGGGCTTATTGAGCATGGTGAAATATCATAATGGGGTGAGAAGAACCATTAGACTCCGTCTGTCTCGTTGTAATAAGGAACTGGGGGCTTATCGAACAGGGTCAAACCTCGTAATGAAATTATAGGCAGTGTAAGACTGTGTGCCTTTCTTCTCCTGGTTAATGAGCTGACTTGATTAAACTGTCAGACAGAAGAAAGAACAATGGGCAATTTATATTAATGTTCATCGGAGAGGAGCTCCCTTCCAGCGAAATGCCAAAGCTCAAACTGAGTTACTGTGTTTTAGGGAGGGCCCGTCCCGTGTGCTCAACACCAAAAATCAATGAATTTCTGAAGAGGAGAACACCCCCCCCCCACTCACTCACTCACAACAGTGAGAGAAGATTAACCCCTTGTCCATTTGCGACAGTCCAAAATCCTCACCGCACTGAAGACGAACCTCCGCACCCAAAGAAAGCAAAGGCCTCGCTCACCCAAGCTCATCCTGCCTACCATTGTCATGACAGTTGGGAGGGACCCATATCTGGAACTGGAGACCCCCCTCTAAGCCAGGGGGTCTCAAACTCCAGTCCTAGAGGGCCACAGTCTCTCTGCTGGTTTTCGTGATTTCCTTTCACTCAGCAGCCAATTTCGGCCTTGGAAACAAGGTGTGTGCCGATCTGTGACTTACAGTAAAGCACAGTAAGAGCAGGAACACTTAAAAACCAGCAGACACAGCAGCCCTCCAGGATCGGAGTCTGAGATCTTTGCTCTAGGCTAACACGCAGTTTGTCAAGTGCGGGACAGCAGTCACGACAAATGGGGAGCGAGAAAGCAAACGGTCACTCACCTTGTCATATTTGGCGACGATCTCCGCCCTCTCCTGCTCCAGCCTTAAGGCAGCGTCCTGCTCCGCATCGGAAGCTGGGGACAGAACGGAGGGAAGGGGGCACGCGTCAGCTTCACGGTGCTCTGCTCCACAGGAGTGGATTCATTTTTACCACGACAGATCTGACAGGAATGCATTTCACCCTTTCACGCCACCATCACGGAAGTGTGCACGTCCTGTTTAACACATACGCTTCAACGGAGTACGCATGTACTCCTCACTGAAAAATAATAGGGACGTGGAAAGAATAAAAAAGTGTTTCCATTACCTCGAGATGTGATTAGAGAATATGAAAATATTTTAAAATATTGCTGTGAGTGATAGCTGCTACTTTTACAGGTGAGTATATTGGAGGCATCTCAATGCTACCGAACAGCTCTTCAGCAGCGGACGGAGATGGAAGCTCTCTGACTGCCTCGGGCAGGTACAGGAGGCCTGGGGAGGATGCCTTGTGGCTGGGAAACAGTTGTGATGAGGAAGTTGTCAACCACACAACTCCGCAGTTTTTTTCCCCTCCCCCACTGTCAGGTATTTGCTATATTTACAGATTCCACACTATACCGTACAGACTCCCATTTCATATAAACAGAGCCATAATGGCAGTTTGTGAGGCATCATGCTCTTCTGTGGACTTTACGGGAGTAGAACTTTATGATCACTTCTGGTCACATGACTCCTCAGCCTGAATAAGCCTGGCCTGCCGCCATGCCACAACTTCAGGCTGTTTAACTTTCATCACATTTGGCAAAAACAAATAAATGCAGTCGTTTATAATTCTCTCTAAGCTGGAAGCTCCAGATGAAAAGGAGAAACTGTCTTAAATACGGAATTATTTACTTAAGAAGTTAATTCATTGAAGCTGCACAGAAGGAAAAAAAAAAGTCAGCAAATTAAGCAAATAATTAGAAAAAGACCTTCTTTCAAATGCTCACCGTAAATATTCCTTGTTTAAACAGTGTTTGACTAATTCATTTAACGACGCATTAAAGCGAGTTTCAGTCTTAACGGCTGCCAGGAAAGCTACTCCGTTACCTTCTGGCTAATATTTCACGGATTACTTCCAGCACCAAACAGCCCCGTCCTCAATGCAACTCAACTGCAGCAAAACATTTCTACAAGTCATTCATTAATAAGAGAAACGGTACACTTGCTGCAGGACTGTTTTAAAACTCAATTACAAACGTAGTGGGACGGCACTCGCATGTCACGGTCGCACACACTTCCACTCGAACTGCTCGCCTGGCATCACGTTTCATTATCCTGCCACGAGACGCACTAATTACAAACGCAAACGGTTCCGAGTCTCTACGGTCGCCTGCACCGTCGCATCTTGCAGGGTAATGGAGCAAATAAATAATATGATTTACCTGCATATGGAGCCCAGTGTTATAGAATGCACGCGTCAGCAAACCAATTCTATTCGCGATGACGCACGGCTTTTCCTCCCGACCTATCGCAACCACCGCAAGAGAAAATAGTGACGGACTGCCTCCACTGCGCTCCACGCAGTAATAGGCCCGCATCACCGGCAGGCGAAGCGGGCCGCCACCACCAGCCTAGTGAACATTAATGCGCAGAAATGCATCTTTAGCGGGCAGATCGCTCGATCTTCATCCTCGCAGGGAATGCAATTCGGGGCAAAAAAAAAAAAAAAGCACATTCTGCTCTTCCCTCGGGACTGATAACCCTACTTCACTCTCCACAGAGAAGTTTTACACTTCAGGTTTCAAGGGCATCTCAAATTGTCAAATAGGACATCCAATACAGTTTTCAATCAACGTTTTATTGGAGCATGAAATTAATTCTCTGGAAAAAAATGATGTGACAAATAAAGCCAGAGAAAGCATTAGGATGGGTGTTAGATTGCCCTTCCAAAAAGACAGATCCTTTGTTTACCTCACCAGCCATGCCCTCTGGCTCAATTTCTGACTGAAAACAGGGCCTTTTTCATCACTTTTAAAGCGGAATTCACAGACTGATGTCCCAACTGCCACCTCGATGATGAATTTCACCTTATTAAATATAGTTGATACATTTTGCCAATCCAGGTGGGAAATTTTTTCTCTTTTGATGGGCCACCTAGAAATATGGCTGGGCATCCGGACACAAATTCAGTCCTTTGCCAATTAAGCCTTTTTGGTGCCCCGGTGTACCCACGTCCCTGATGGTGTCCTTGGGCGTCCCGTGCACCTCATCCATCCAGTTTCAGTACACACAAGCCGAGCTGGTTCGATCCAGATGTAGGGCTATTAAATATGGTGTGAACACAATGATTTTATTAAGTGTTTTTTTTTTTTTTAGTAAGTGTCCCAAAACATTTAAAGATTTAGCAATAAAATTTCGGTAGTAATTTGACACGTTCTTAAACGCTGTTCTCGTAACTGTGGCCACCACAGCGTGATGTCGGGTTGCGTTTACGGCAAAAGTTGATTCTGGTTCCACTTCTTCCCGCACGGCCGCTGTGCTTTATTTCTGCACCCCGTGCGGTCCCCACTCCCGCAGCCTAAACGCACTACCCCCATTCAAATGAGTGGGAGGACTGCCGCTTTTCACCGCATTGCCTGATCTGGTCTGAGTGCAGCCTAAGGCTTCAGGTAACACCAAATCAGTTCCCTGCACTGCAAGGCCACACATTCACTGCAACTTCTGCTTTACAAATAAATAACTCCATAATCAGCTGCTGGACGCTAGTCATTTTAACTGCAAGTTCCTTCATTTGTATCGCTTGTAAAAAGCCCCCGAAATGTCAACTTCCCTTCAAAACCAGAGAGAATTAAAACCAGAGAAATAAGGTGCAGTTTATGAGCCTGAAATCCTTCATGCTCCCGGGCAGCACACCAAGCAGCGGTATTTCACCTGAAACCTCTACGTACAGACAGAAGACTGCTGGGCATACATGAAAAAGTTGGCATTCCAGCCAAGTCAGAGGATAAATTCTTTTTTTTTTTTTTTTCAACAGTAGAAACACTGCAAATCACAGGTTGTGAAATGACCATTTATTTCCCCGGCAAATTCAGATGCGAGGGTTTTAAAAAAATCATCATAAGCCGGACAATCTGAAGAGTATCAGAAAGAGAACAGAATGTAAGTTCAGTCTGTGTAGTGGCACCTCCCTACATCTGATCTTATCTTGATTGCATGAATCAGTTATCATATAAACCCCCCCCCCCCCAAAGTCGCAGGGGGGCCCAAGGCCCCAGTACATCCCTGTCATGTCAACAGACGAGGACAGAGCTAACGGACATTTCACTGACAGTTTTTAGAAATGACCTATGACCTTCTAAAGAAAAGAGATGGATCTCTTCTCTCTCAGTGCGTGCAGTTGTGTCTTTGTACCTCTTTCACCAACGCACTGCACTTCCTCTTCCTCTTCCTCCATGTCCACAGAAAGCCATATGTCACTCTCAAGATGAGGATGTAGAAGCAACAGGGGGGTTTTTGCATCAATAATAATTTTAATTATTCTCACAGGGAGGATTAATTCTGCACCAACGTTCCCCCACTCGCTTCCTCTGTACCCAGCGTTCAAAAAGACACAGTTTGGGATGAATCACGGGATGTGCCTGGAATGATATAACACCCTAACCATTCATGACATTTGGATCTTTTAAAAAAAACGGACTGAAAAAATAAATAAATGGTCAAAAAAGACGCATACAATCTGCAGCCAAACGCATTTGGGGACTCCGATGGGGGAAGTCACAATAGGGAAGCTGTTTTGCGTCCACAGAACGTTTTTGTGCACACAATTCCCGTTTCCATGGCAAGGAAGAATTAAATTCTTTTAACTTGGGGCGGGGGGGGGGGGGGGGGGTGAGGTTTTTGATCTCTACTCAAAATGGACGCAGCTCTGATTCAGACAGAACTTTGGTCTTCTCAAACCGGTGTTCTCAGACTAAACGCGGGTGCATTCTTCCATGCAAAGAGAACTGCACTGAAGAGAACGGCATCCGTACAGCAGGTCTTTGCTTTTCAGCTTTTCTTCAGGGCTTTGGAGAGTCACCTTGGACTGTACAGCAGCGTCAGTGCTCTTAGAAAGCACCGTCTCAGACTCGATCCCATCCTTAACGAGCCGTTCTTCAATAAGCCCTTTCTGTGCAGCCGAACACACAGACGGCCTTTTTTTCCCAAACCGAAGCGAGCCGCTGGGGCTGAAGATGGCCCCCGTTTTTTTGCCGTCTGCTCTTGAGTGCTTAAGGGGAAACAGCTGGAGTCCGTCCACACAACCGCCCGACAGACACGCAGGCTGTGGACACAGTGTCCATACTGATTGGCACCACTGACACAGAAACAACCTTAAGTCAGGAGAAGGATTTGGGCAGAAATATATTGCATTAAAGCATTGATTTACTAGACTTTTGTGCTTTACCTGAATGTTTTCTTAATGTTTATTGCCTTTGAATGTTTCAATCATTTTCAAAAGTTTTTTTTTTGGCAAAAAACTGTAACACTGGCACTGACTGGCATACCACCCCCCCCTCCCTCCCCCTCCTCCCCCCACAGCGAGGCCACACAGTCCGTACCTAGCAATTTCGCACAATGAGACCGAGGGCAGAAAGTCCTGTGGCGAAAAACATTCCTTTGTCCTCTTTTATCCGCTACGTCTCCCTCTCCGACTCGCACCAGGAAGACAGAGGCCTGAATATTCACGAGCACTCAGACCGTGTTATTACCATACAGCGGAAAGAAGAAAAAAACACAACTGCAAATTAAAACTCAGCGCCGCACGCGCTCTCAAATTTATATTTTAAAAAAAAAAGAAGAAAAAGTTTTCGAGCGCTCCGTTCTAAATGTCAGCTTCCCGCCCTTTCCCGTCCCGCAGGGCCTTTTCCCCGGGAACGTGCAGTCCGTGCCCCCCCCGCGGAGAACGCTGACGGGAATATTGGAAATGACGGGTCATTTCGGCAATCGCGCATCTCCAAATAGCCGTGATTAAAGTGTCTCGCTCAAACCTCGTTTATTTCTGTCTTCCACTTACATCCCCCCCCCTCCCTCTCCCTCTCCCTCTCCCCCTCCCCCTCCCCCTTCCCCCCCGCCAGGCCGTCTGTTCGCTCGAGGGCTCTCCATCATCATCAGATACACCGTGGGCAGCCGGTCTCAAACCGGTCATTTTCAACATTTTTTTAAAAAAAATTGCTTTTCTCTGTGCGGAGGACTGTGATGGGGGGGTCACGTTCCGATTTAAATCCTCGTTAACGACAGAACGAGGCTTTTGCATCGGCGGCAAAATTCAGCAAACGACGACGTTTTAAAAAACTTTGCGTGCCTTCCGTACTTCGTGCGTGCCACTCATTTCTGACGGAAAGCTCGCGGTGACATTTGGGAGGGGAGGGGGGTACGGACGCCACGGCTTGCATGCTGATGTGAGACTAGCTTCGGGGGGGGGGGGGGAGAGAACAAGTCGTCCTTTATCTGATCAGACAAAAGCCAGTCTTCAGGGAGCAGAGAGGATGGCTCTTTACTGTAGCACTGCTCCTCTAGCTGTCTAACCCATACCCAATGCTCCAGCCAGAAGAGGACGTTTACTGTCTTAAAATGCAGTTCAAGTTCAGGACAAAGCGAGTCTCCGACCTTTTGCACTCTTTGATCAATTTGACTCCAGTAAGAAAACGAATATGGCCATTAGCAGTTTTATCAATAGAAGTTTGAAGTTAAATTCTAGTACGATGATCAATTCACAAAAGTAACTTCACAAAATCAGCAGTGCTTTATAGTTAATAAAAATAAATCCTTCAGATAGTATTAGACCACCAATGCACAGTGAAGTAGGGGGCACGATATGCAAGCTAATGGCCATTTCTTTGAATTTCCATTTTATCGCTGTACTTGGTGTGCTGGTTCTTCCAGAAAAAAAAACAGGAGCTCAGGCCAAGGCAGGGAAAAGGAAAACGTATGTCCATGGGAGTGAGGATCGCACCGCCGATGTTCAAGGTTAAATGGAACTCACTGATTAGTCACCATCGCTCCTCTCCCCGTCTCTCTCCCTGTGTCCTCAGCCGTCTGTGTTCAGGCTGTCCACATGTCACCACAGATACAGCGCGAAGGCAGGCACGCACTTCCGTGACCTCATCGCTGGGCCTTGCAGCCATTTCTGGCCGCCACTGCCCTTAATGGAGCAGTGCAGGTGAAGCAGGCCATGGCCACAGGCAAGAGAAACATCACGGGCCCTCTGACCACAGCTCCCCCCAGCCCAACACACACTCTCCTCGACGTAACAACACTCTCCCGCACGTGATAGAGCCCGAGTCAGTATGCAGATGCTTTCCATAATGCAGGTCAGAGCGTTTGAGTTGGCTCCAGCCCCAGGCAGATCAAGTGCTCACAACACCAAAATGTCGTATAGAGCATCAGGACTCTCAAGACACACTAAACTTGTTCAGTATCAAACGGAACTTTAAGTGCAACGTTACTTACGCAGTAAAACATACAAATGTTTCCTTGTTGCAACATAAAACACAGAGTTGGATTATATCACGCATAAAAGAAGTCAATTAAAAACAATGATAATCACTTCTTAAGCCATATAAAACTGTAAGGTAATACAAGTTCTTCTTTCCCATTAAAATGTTTTAAAAAGTTTGTGCAGTCTGTGGCTCTGAACGGAAGCACCTGCTAAATGCCCGTTGTGCAATGCAGCGTAACTCACAGAAAAACCTGACACGGGGGTATTAGATCACACCTCTGCCCTCGCACCCCTCACAACACACGAAACAAACTCTGACAGGCGATTCGTTCCTGGGCTCGGTCTCCTACCTCTCAGCAAGCTCCCCGAGCGCTCCTCGAGGCCGCTCTGAGCTTTGGTCCGCATCGGTGACGCCGCGGCTGTGCACAAACAAACACTTCAGCCCATTCCAGCGCGGCACCGCTCCCGAAAACAGCGTCCTCACGGCCACTCCAAAACCACTCAGCGAGCGAGCGCGAGAGGCGAGGGGAGAGAGGGAGAGAGAGAGGGAGAGAGAGAGAGAGAGAGAGAGGGAGAGTGGCCCACACCAACGCACCCTTTGCTTCACTCAGAAGAAGTGAAAGAAGAGACGTTTTTGATGGACCGCGCTACAATGACGCTTTTTGTTTACGGAGCGAGCGGCCCGGAGGAGCGGCCCGGAGGAGCGCACGCGTCACGCCCCAGTCCCACACTCCGCATTCCTCACCGAGGCACAGAACAACAGCGGGGTCCGTTGAACCCGGGTCTGGGAGATCAAGGGCAGAGGTGCAGGCAGAGAGGGGCATCTCCCTCTCTATCGCCTCCCTTCATCTGCACAGGAAACCTCCAGACCAATCGGGGCCCTGCCCTCCTTCCAGAGCCCTAATCTGAAGATGCGAGACTCAAGCGCTGCAGGTTCAGGCTGCACTGCGAGCGAGAAACATTCCAAGATGTCCATCCTCCCAAAGAATTTCTAAAACTTAACGGTTTCGCGGAAGACTGAAAGATATTGAAACAAACCAGAGGAAAAAAACTGAGCTGATACATTTAAAAATGGGTGTGGATTCAATCCCAACATAAACAGTAGGCCCCAAGAGATTTGGTGTCATTAGCACCAGACACAGAAATGTTTTAGTAGTTTACACCTTGTTTACTGCAACTTTAAAAAGTCTACACCTGGAAAACATCACCACATTTGTGTAAAAGCAGAGAGTAAGGAACGGTTTGTTCAGCAAAATGCGATGCCAACAACACACCCTAACCCAACAAAAAAAAATCTCATTTTGGCGAACGAAGGAGGAATGTGAGAATCAAAGACAGTGGCCCGGAATGCCTTCTCCACCGAGTTCTTTTTGAAAGGCTCACTTGGCTCACGGCAAAAGCAGAGATGCATTTCCTTTTGAGGACCTGAAACTGGGCGTGACCGCCCGCTTTCACCGCAACGAGCCTTCGACCAATCCGCGTTCCCCGAGCGACAAAGTCATAACTGCTGCCCCGGGGGGGAGGAGCCGATTGGGTAGGGAACGCGAGGCACGAATTCATTTAAATTTCAGCACCTTCAAATTTTGCTCTGCGACTGCACCGTTATCAAAACAGACGCGGTTTATAAAAAAGGGCTAATGGTCCTTGACACGGCTCGCGCTGCTCAAGGCTGAACATTATGGTCTGTCGACGCAGAGAGAGATATCGCAAAGCAACACAATTATCTGTGAATAGAGAAACAGAAGGACAGATGTGTCATTGTTCTCCTTCGCCCCACGTAATCAACGACCCTTTAGACAGGGGGCTTTTGTCCTACGCCAGGGGCGACAGATGAAATCATCGCTGATGGCCAATGTAACGGTTTGACGAGCAGCGCAACGGTTTGTGCACGCTCCAGAGTCCTGGTGAGTTCAACGTGACTTCACAGTCTCCCCCCTTAGACACCTTCAGAAATATGAAACACAAACCAAACTGCTGACAGTTTGAGAGCTGCGATTTTGATTCTCAGCCCCTCTGCAGAGGAGGATCAGTCACTTTTATTGCAATCTGGGCATTAAAAAGAAATGAATGGGAGATGCCAGCGCACAAACATTAGCCTTGAGAGAGCGAGATCAATCACCGTTTGGAACAATGGCTCCAAACTTCCAATTAGAACCGACTGCTGTGCTTCAAGTAGACCTGTGCAGAAGTCACCCACTTGCAAATCAATAATCATATGAATGTGAGTGTGTGTGTGTAAGCATGTGCTAGAGTGCAGGTGTGTTTGTCTGCGTGTGTGTGTGTGTGTGTGTGTGTGTGTGTACGTGTGTGTTTGTCTGCATGTGTGTGTGTGTGTCTGTCTGTCTGTCTGTGTCTGTCTGCGCACCCACATGTGTGGACTGGATTTCAAGGCTTTGCTAGGGTACAGTCTTGCTCCATAGGCACAACCTGTCATTGTCCTTTTCTCTTTGTGTGAAGACCAGCTATTCTTCCCAGTGCCGTCTTCTGCCAATTGTCCCGTCTTGTCAGTGCAATGTGACGATGGTGACGACAATCTGACTGGAGGGGTAAAGGGATAGATGTCATTACTGAAGTCCCCCCCCTTCAGTCGATACCTCTTCCCGTGCCATGAGCATGACCGTGTGAATCCCTGAAAGCAGGCAAAGGTGGGGTAGAGAATGAACGGGTTTCCCAACCGAGAAAATCTGGAAAGTAAAATTTAAATCTAGCAGAAACAATCTGAGATTTGTGTCTCCAGTGGCTAGCGCCACCGGAAAGATGCCACTTGTACGAGATGGGTCTACACCTGGCCCGATATCAGAAAAGAGCTACAGAAATATTAGCAGTTCCTGGTTCCTGGTTTTGAGTTCCTGGCTTTCCTTCGTGAGACAGATGATGCAACAGGACGCACTCGGTCCAATTCAGCTCGAATTCAAGCTCGGCGCTGGCATATCATTTGAATAATTGATGAAATGGTATTCCCCTGTTAAAAATATTGCTGTGTTTTAAGAAAAAGAACATCGTCCGTATAAATAATTGAAAAGCTCAGATTTTAAAAAGTAACCAGTAAGACTACATGGGAATGGCAGTGTGTGAGTGAATGGGTAGTGTGCCCTGCGATAGACTGGCGGCCTGTCCAGGGTGTATTCCTGCCTCTCACCCAATGCATGCTGGGATAGGCTTCAGCAACCCCCGCGACCCTGACCAGAATAAGAGGGTATAGATAATAGATGGGTGAATGAAAATACTGTTTTTTTTTGGATAAAACACAAAAAAATTTAACTGGCTCTGGCTGTGCACTGCGGAACCTGGTTCAAACAGAAACTGTCATCCTGGTCTGTTTTTGCCTCAGTATCACAGAGAGGATTTTACACAAAGGGCTGAATTCCACCAAAAAAAAACTCAAGTTAAATAAATTATTTAAGCATCCATTCCAGAGTAAGCTTCCATGCTCAGACAGAAGTCTGCTTTTACCTCCAACGGTCACGCTCACCCTACAAGTCTCCCCATAAAATAAGCGCACCCAACACCTTGTCTGATCTGAGCCACATACAAGGACACGGGTATAGCTCCCTCATAAAGAAGCCAGCGCTACACGATACGCCACCGTGAGACAGTAATGGAGAGGAATACCCATGGATCCTAGCAGCAGTCCAATGATTAGCTACACAAAAGAAAACCACTATTAATAGCGGTCTTCATACAGCCGGAAGGAGAGTTAAAGAGAAACACGTTAAACGATGATTACCGCCTGTGAATAGCCGCTATTGGGTGTGATGGCGGTGCTGCTTTTCACGCTGGTTTTGCATATAACCAAGCCGCAAAAAAAGCGACAAAGGCGTTTCAAAGGATTCCGATTCAATAAGCGGTCTCTGTTCGCTTGTAAGTGGTCCCCCCTCACCCACCCCCCCGTCTGCCCGCTCATCCCCCCCCACCCCCCGCCATCATTTCAGCCTAAGAGCCGGTGAGACGTTACACGACTGTGATGAAATGACACGTTATCCGCCGCTCAGGCGCTTCTCAACCGACACTTCTCAACCGACGCTGCTAATGCCGCCGTCGCCGTCGTTCCCTTTCCCATCACGCGGCTTCCAAAGCACCGGCTCCCGCTGCCTGAGAGGTGCAATAACGATCATTCAGAGTCAGCTTGACTTTTTGAATTTCGGTTCAAGCAACAAGGGGGGAGGGGGGGGATACAGGAGGGACTTTAATTTTAGCTTCCTGCCGCCTCCGCCAGAGTCCTGAGGTATCGATCGTAGCCTGGAACGGCCAGGTAGGCAAGGCTTTCTACGGGCGAATATGGACAGAAAGTGAGACTCAAAACCACGGGACCACTTAGCGACTCTTTGTTCTTCGGCCTTGTAATCGATCACAGATCTTTGTTCTTCGGCCTTGTAATCGATCACAGATCTCTGCCTTGCAGTAGCGCAGCCTCCACTTATTTCTCTCAGCGGCTCATTATAACGTCTGAAATGGTTTAAAGCATGAAGCGGTCAGGCCGCCCCATGCTTTTCCTTTTAATTCGAGTGTCAGGTGAAATATTATGATGGTTTTATTTCCCTCAAGCAATAGAAAAACACCACTAAAAAAACTAAATCTGAATAAGTCCTTGCTGTGCCAGAAAAACCACGCTGTTCACACTGAGCAGAAGTAGTTCCCTTAAATCCTTTCGCAGTTGCCCATTTGGCGTGGTTATAGCTATAAATGGAGACGGCTGCCTACCTACTTATTTATTTGCAAGCTTACCTTTGGGATGAATAGGAAATTAAAATCAGTTATTGTTGTTTATTATTGTTCTTTTTCTAAAAATCGCCATTGCCAATCCCACATGAATTTGGAACCTATGTACAAGCGTGCTCCTGTACACCCCCAGCTGCTGGCTCAGGAAAGTAAAGACAACTCGCAGTTCTCCTCCAAAACACATGGTGCCAAGCCAACTGCTTCTTTTCGCACCACAGCAACAAGCTGCACACGTGCAGGGTCAGGTGGAGGAGACCCAATCATACGCAGGGTGGGGTGGAGGAGACCCAATCATATGCAGGGTGGGGTGGAGGAGACCCAATCATACGCAGGGTGGGGTGGAGGAGACCCAATCATACGCAGGGTGGGGCGGAGGAAACCCAATCATACACGTGTCACAGGCACCTGGATGGCAAACAGGACCAATACTATCCTTGCCAACCCATATATCCCATGCAAAGCCAGTTGTGCTCCACCCCTGTGGGGCTGCCGGCTACAGTCAGTGACAGGCCAGAAAAGAACAGAGACCCTGGCGCTCACTCATGTGACGCAAGCAGCGCTTTTACAGAGTGAGCCACCCAGCAGCTCCCCAGCTACCATTCTTGGCTACACGGGAACTTCAGGTCAAACTTTAATCTAAAAAGCTACAGAAACATCTGGCTGTCTCATGGGCTCGCCGGATCAATGGTACATCAAAAAGAGCGAGGCGTACTTCTTTCAGGCAAATATGTGAAAAATTCCCTCTGCTGAAATCCCAGCATTCCCCGGGCCATCCAAATCAATTCAACACGACTTCCAAACTCCCAAACACCCCAAAAACGCTACTGAGGAGAGCGTGCAATGCATGCAAACGCCCCGAACATCATCACTTTGCCATTACAAGAGAACACGGCCTACGCTGTCCTTATCCGTCAACTGTCGAAAACCACAAGACAGACTGAGGAAGCAGAATATATATATATATATATATATATATATATATTCAGGGAGGAGAAAAGGCTGTGTGTAATCCATCCTCCCTATCCTAGCCATCGAGGGTTGTATACCCCCATTTTCTTCTGCCACCGCAACCTCATTATCGCCGTGTCCTCTATGCGGTGCCACGCAGAAACAAGAGGCGAAAGCACCCCACACATTCATTCGTCAGTGCGGGCTAATGGCATGGAGATTGCCTGGGAGCATCTGGAGAAAATGAGGGCGCCCGGAGGCACGGAAGCTTGTTAGGGGACCACGGCTCCAGGAATTTATTAGCGGGCGCTAACGTCACAACAGTCGGAACAGCCTGTTTTTCCCCAGAGTCCAGTCACTGGGAACACTTTACATTTACGAGCAGATTTCTGCTTGTTTTTTTTCGCCACCGGCAGCACTAACTCTCTGCAGCCGCGAAAAGGAAGAGCGTAGCGTCGTCCCTCCCTCATCGCGATTACCTGTGCACCGTTTTGACGCATCCGGAGTCGAAAGTACCCTGCTCTCCGGCATGACCGGGTCACCCGGCCGATCCGTCATTTCTCACGCAGCCGTAGCGCGACCTGCAGGCTTTAAACTCTAAGCCCCCTTGGGGCGGCAGTGTAGCATAATGGGTCTTGTAATCAAAAGGTCGTAGGTTCGATTCCCAGATTAGAACAAGGTATTTAACCTGCATTGCTTCAGTACATTATCCGGCTGTATAAATGGAAGCAGTGTAAATGATATGGCATTTTGCCCTGTAAAAGTTGTGAAAGTTGTGCAAGGGCTCAAATAATGACAATGACAAAAAGGCACCTTTGTGGCCTGCCGTAAACCCCCTCAGAGGTACCCTCCCATCTAATGACTTGGAGGCCGTGTTGTCGCCCAACATCGGTCCCCGGTCCAAACTGGCTCAAACACGACTGCCCGGTGGCGAACACGGCTAGTGAGCAGACGGTAATGCAGACAGCGAGCCAGGAGAGGAACGGGTCATTGTGGGTATCTCTTCCAAAGTCCGGGAAGCACCACGCGTGTCATTAAGAGAACTGGCTTTCGTGTGTAATCGATCTAGTTTAAATATGAATGAGAATGAGTGCGCGTTTCCAATGTGATCATGTCAAGGACAGTAGGCGCTAACAACAAGGAACACGTAGGTTCATATTTTTAAAAAGTACATCTACAGGTGCTCACAACAGTTTGTACACAGGGGAGTTTTAGTGCATATACAGAGGTATAGAAAATGCTCATATTTGTACAGAAAACGTTCACACAAATTATGGACTTGCTATACTAAGACTGTATGTGAACACAATGTACAACTATATCAGGCATATACAAGAGGAGGACATTTATATCAGGATGCATCATTTTGTAGAGGATCCACTTCTTAAGATTAATAACTACTGTCAGCCTGAATTTTTTTTTTTTTTTGCTTTGAATAATACACAGACATATCCTGAAGTGGTGTCAACACACAGGGATAAGCAGAGCGATACTGACAGACATAAGTGCACATATACATACCCACAAACAGGCACACGCATGTACATATACACACATGCACACACACACACATGCACACACACACACACACACACATACTATGTACACCACACGCACACTTTCTCACACACACACACACACACAGTCACACTACACGGACATGCACACACACACACACACACACACACACCTCCATGTCTGGACGCCGCTCTCCGTCTGGACGGGGACACCAGCTCCTTGACGATCTGGAGCACCTGCATGTTCACAGGGGGGCCGTGCAGGGGCGGCCAGCACACCTCCTGGGGTTCCCCAAAATCTCATGCCTGTCCCCTTCCGGCTCCGGCCGCATCACAGACCCCCCGTCCAGCTGCCCGACGCCCACCCCCGTCCCGCCCAGCGACCCCGGGTCCTCACAGGTACGAGCGGCTCCTCAGCCGGCTTAGGAACACAGACAGCGCCGTCGACTCCCTTCAGCCCCTCTCCGGGTTCTGGGCACGGTGTGGAGCGGGTCCTCCCAGTGGCACGAATTAGGAGGGGGCTGCTGAGCCCCTTCCCCTCACCCCCCCCCCCCCCAGACGCCCCCCCCCCGCCGGGGGCCGGGAGCAGCTGCCGCTCTGAGCTGCTGGGTAAACCGATCAGCCCTGCCCATCCATCTCCGCCGGCACGCCGCGGGACGCAGAGGGGGCCGGCCGTTACCGGGACGATTGGAGACGGGGGGTAATCCGGCGAGGAAGCGCGTGGGTGGGTGGGTGGGATGGGGGTGGGGGTTGCGAGGTGGGCTGTGGAGCGGAGGAGGTGAGCGTGCTCACAGGTCGAGGTGCTGGATGTTTCGGAGCCAGAGAGACGAGGGGGTCTGCCGGACGTCTCCCCGCCACCCCCCAGGCCGGATGCAGCACCGCAGGGGTTTGAGCCACGCGAGGGCCCCCCCCCCTCGCTGAGCGACAGACAGACCGACCGGGGTCACCAGCACACACGCTGCTCAGAGAACGGCCGCTGCCGGAGACTGCTCCTGCTGCCTACCTCTCCCTCCGTCCCTTTCCCTCTCTCTCTCCCTCTCTCTCTCTCTCTCCCTCCTCACATTCTCACGCTCGCTCCCTCCCTTTGCTCACTCCTCTCCTAACTTAGCGAGCGCGGTCCGCGTCCCTGCCGGCTCCCAGGCCCCGCCCCCCTGCTCTGCATGCGCTCCGGCTGCCTGGAGCATGAGCAGAATGGCTATTAACCCAGCAGCCCGACCGGAGACAGAGCCGCAAACACACGGCTCGCCACCGCAGGAGGGTGTGTGTGTGTGTGTGTGTGTGTGTGTGCGTGTGTGTGTGTACACGGCTCGCTGCCACAGGAGGGAGAGTGTGTGTATGCGTGTGTGTGTGTACACGGCTCGCCGCCACAGGAGGGAGAGTGTGTGTGTGCGTGTGTGTGTGTACACGGCTCGCTGCCGCAGGAGGGAGAGTGTGTGTGTGTGTGTGTGTGTGTCTGAGTGTGTGTGTGTGTGTGAGTGTGTATGGGTGTGTGTGTGTCTGTGTGTGAGTCTGTGTGTGTGTGTGAGTGTGTGTGTGTGTGTGTGTGTGAGTGTGTGTGTGTGTGTGTGTGTGTGTGTGTGTGTGTGTCTGAGTGTGTGTGTGTGTGTGAGTGTGTATGGGTGTGTGTGTGTCTGTGTGTGTGTGAGTGTGTGTGTGTGAGTCTGTGTGTGTGTCTGTGTGGGAGCACGTGTTGCTTCAGATGCATCATTACCTCCGTAATCTACAGGTTCCCTCCCTGCCAGTCAGGCTCTCCTCGTCTCTTCATCTCTTTTCCTCCTCTCTGCCAATCGCTATCAATCATTGTGTCTCTCTCTCTGTTCTTCCTCTCACTCTCTCAAATTCTCTCTCTCTCTCTGTCCGTCTCTCTCCCTCTCTCCCCCTGTCTCTCGCTCTCACTCTCTCAAATTCTCTCCCTGTCTGTCTCTCTCTCCCTGTCGCTCACTCTGTCGCTCTCTCTCCCTCTCTCTGTCGCTCACTCTCTCGCACTCACTCTCTCCATCTCTCTGTCGCTCACTCTCTCACTAAAATTCTCTCGCTCTCGCTCTCTCACTCTCTCCATCTCTCTCCCTCTCTCTGTCGCTCACTCTCTCGCACTCACTCTCTCCATCTCTCTCCCTCTCTCTGTCGCTCACTCTCTCCCTCTCTCTGTCGCTCACTCTCTCCCTCTCTCTGTCGCTCACTCTCTCCCTCTCTCTGTCGCTCGCTCTCTCCCTCTCTCTGTCGCTCACTCTGTCGCTCTCCCTCTCTCTGTCGCTCACTCTGTCGCTCACTCTCTCCCTCTCTCTGTCGCTCACTCTCTCGCTCTCTCTGTCGCTCACTCTGTCGCTCTCTCTCCCTCTCTCTGTCGCTCACTCTCTCGCTCTCACTCTAAGGACGGGCGAAGCCTGCTGCAGAGACTCGTGTTGCGAAGCTGGCTGCGTGTGCATTAACGAGCGACACTTTAGATTTTCACAACAAACGATGACAAAGTGACCGGAGGAGGTGAAGTTGCCGTGTAATTAGGCGGCAGCCGTCATGTGATCGAGGAGCTGCGAGCTAATTGGAGCTCGTGAAACGCGACCGCGTGCACTCGCCAAGGACAAGCGGGGCATTCACGTCCATTTGTCTCGCCTGCCCGCTACGAGTTGCCCTTTCGGTTCCGAATCCTCTATCCTCCGCATATGCTAGCGTGAGGAATTTCGAGCCCGTTTGCCTGCGTTCCAGTATGTCACCCTGTTCGCATTCATTCACTCGTTTTATTATTATTTTCAATTGGCAAAGGACCACATTGCTAATTACATACCCATACATGCACACACACACACACACACACACACACACATTGCTGTGTACTGTATGTGCTTATGTGTATGTACACCTATAAACAGGGATGTGCACATGCACACACAGGTGCACACACAAGTACACGCACAAATTTAACTATAAAATGTTTGTATTGCACTTAACTAGCCTTCAAGTGGGAGCCACCCTGGGACTCCTATCTCAGTTCACAGAGAGCTCTCATCACCCATCTTTCTTTCTCTTTTTCTTTCTTTCTTTCTTCTCCTCTAAACTGACAATAACAGTAGCTCACGCGTTCTGCCCAGATTGGAGATGACAGAGGGACTGTAATCCCGGATGACTCATGACCACTAAGGGGTTTCCAGGCGATCGCTGGCCTTAAAATCTGGGCTTAATATCACGGCCATTCATCATCATGGAATCACAAGAGATTACCATGGCGATACCGAATAAATAATTAACAAACGAAAACACAAACGAACAGAACATTTGTATCGAATGAAGTACGTAAGTAAAGAAATGAAATTTTCCAAATTAGTGTTGTTTATGAATTTGTTCACGTGTAGTGTGTGTGTGTGTGTGTGTGTGTGTGTTTGTATGTGGAGAGTGCAGTAACTGCAGTGCGCAGTGCGTGTGTGTGGATAGTGTAGTTGGTCACTGCAGTGCGCAGGAGTAAAGACCTGAAGCAGGCAAAGAGCAGCTATGAGGGGAAAAACTGTTTCCCTCCCCCAGAACCCCGCAGTGCACCTTTCCTATATCCCATCATCACACACACACACACACACACACACACACACACACACCACCACACACCACCACACACAAACACAAACACATCGCTGCACCTGCCCTATACCCCATCATCACACACACACACACTCACAACACTGCACCTTCCTTATTTCCCATTCCCATTCTCTCTCTCTCACACACACACACACACACACACAGAGCACTGCATCATCTCTATATCCCTTTCAGGGACCTCTCTCTCCCTCTCTCACTTACACACTGCGGAACACACAAATGCACACGCATTCTAAGCAGTGCACGACCGTCCTGCACGCTCTCCCCCTCAGCTTCACGTTCACGTGCACGTGCATACATGTATACGTGAACACTCTCTTTGCATCGTGCACGGCCGCTGAGAACATGCAGGGCCACGAACGCCTCTGTGGTGTAATGGAAAATACCGGGGAGCAGCTGCCCCTTCTTTTATATTAACACTGACAATCTCTCAATCGTGAGGTTTTTCCACTTCCAGCTGTTGTTCTGAAAACACGCATTATACCCTGTGTGTGCTGGTTTTTGTTCCAAACACAACAGCAATCCCACAATAAGCACAATGTGAACATGGGATTTTTATTCTTCATGGCATGCATAAATGCATGAAAAGCCCCCTAATTAAGAAAAATTAACAGTGTGTTAAAATCGTGGAATTGCAGTTGTGGTTGGAATGAGAACCAGCATACACAGGGGTCCCCCCCCCCCAGGACCGAGGCTGGGAACCGCTGCCCTAAGGTGACGTACGGAACTACGTGGAGACGCCAACGGTCATCAGTGGTCCTTCCCCGGCCGCCTGCGGTCAGCACAGATTTCTCCCTCAGGAGAATGACCGCGATGACCTTCACAATGACTGCTATGACCTTCACAATGACCGCGATGACCTTCACAATGACCGCGATGACCCTCACAATGACCGCGATGACCTTCAGAATGACCGCGATGACCTTCACAATGACCTTCACAATGACCATGATGACCCTCACAATGACCATGATGACCTTCACAATGACCGTGATGACCTTCAGAATGACCGCGATGACCTTCAAAATGACCGCAATGACCTTCAGAATGACCGTAATGACCTTCAGAATGACCGCGATGACCTTCAGAATGACTGTGATGACTTCAGCAATGTGTGCGCGTGTCAGTCAGAAAGCACATTAGGAAGTCCACTAGTGCTGTGCTCATACATCCCCATTCCTTTTCCTTTCGCTTTATAGCCTTGGGGACAGAAGTCCACGGCCGTCCTGCCATTCCCACAACAGGTGCCGTCCTGTTGACAGGAAACCGTGATGTCACACAGGAACCAGCGAAAACGGAACGATTTATTACCCGGTTTCCCAAACGCAAGCGGCCTAATCACCAGCTGCAACAAAAGGTGCTTGATTGCCGTACCTTTGGTTTCTCGAGCATAATTGTAGACTTGATTATGGAAAGAGTGTGAATGCCAATTTTTAAAAAATTTATTTACAGAATCAAACAGAAACTTCCGAAGTGATTCTACAGGCCCACGGGGGCAGGGAGAGCTCTGATAAAGTTCCTGCTCTGATTGCAAACAGGGCTGTGGTTAGGGACTTACTTCATTACGGCCACCGGCACGTCATCGCTTACCCACAAGGCTTTGCTCACGATCTAACGCCGTCGCATCCATCCACTTTACACAGCCGAGCCAGGCAATGCTGAGAACCAATCAGCATTTATTTTAATGCCATCCAAAGTGTTTTATAGGTTTCTGCTCTTGTTTAATAGCGCTGCGAGCAGCAGTAAACTGGACTGAGTGTTGAAGACGGAGCGCGGACGTCCCTGCAGATTAAGTAATCAGTCAGGAGGCCCAGAGATGAACAAAGCAGGCAAGGATTCTCCAAAAGAATGACTCATTTCTTACTGGTCCTTTGACATCGCTGAAACTTCCATTCAGTCTCTGAATGTCTTACCTAATGCGGTGTTCCAATCGAAGGTTGCAAGCATTTCTCAGCAATACCTTGAGACACACTTTCTTTAGTGCTCGCATACTCTCCCACACACACACACACACAGCAAATAAACAGCGAACACTGGAGGTTGTCATGGCTTTCCCTTTAAACATCTGAACTAATTAGGCCTTTATTCAGACATACTGCTGTGCTGTGCAGTTCTGTGTTGCTATAGGCTGTGATAAGCAAAGGCTGGTATTAAAATGGGACCTTTACTGGATCATGGCTGAAACACTACCTCTCTACCACAATGCACCATAGCTGGTGATCAGCTGTTTAAGAGGCACAGACCACTCCTATCACTGACACTGCATTATCAGCTGTTACAGAGGCACAGACCACTCCTATCACTGACACTGCATTATCAGCTGTTACAGAAGCACAGACCACTCCTATCACTGACACTACATTATCGGCTGTTGGAGGCATCAGAAACGTGAGCACAGACACTGCATTCTCTGTTATAGCTCTGTGACCACACACACACACACACACACAGGCAGATGATGGATACCATCGAGAGAGCATCCGACACCATCGATGTGGGCCAGACAGCTCGTTAAGGAACACCTGTTCAGGGCCGCCCCGTGCAGCAGGACCGGACTTGTGTGCATACGTCTCTGCGGAGGAGCCAGTGCTGCGATCCATTCCAGCCTGCAGCCTTTGGGGAACCCCGTGCCGTGCTTTCCAAAGAGCCGAGGGCCTCCTTCAGGAGTTCACCGCAGGAAAGCGAGGACACACCCGAACCTGAGGGGGGGTGGGACTGGGGTAAGGCAGACCCCCTCAGAGGCGCTGCAGGGCCAGACGAATAGGGGAGGGTACAGGTAAATGTCTCCGCACCGCAGTGAGAGAACTTTGCGTCACCTGCAGCAGGGGCGTCCCTCTGGCCTGACGTAACCCGCCTGGCTGCCTGAGTCAAGAGGAGCAGCTGCCTGGGCTAGGAGAGAGCGATGACTGCTGCTCTGCTCTGATCAAAGGGGGTATCTCACAAAGCAGGATGACAGAGTTAGCTGGATAACTGCAACGATGTTAAATCTGCACCCTCCCAAATCTGGAACAAGGACTGGAGTAAAAAGAGCTGTTCCGGGTTTTCACTCAGCACAGTTATCCAGCTAACTCAGCAGTCCTGCTTTGTGACATGTGAGAGGCACTCGTCTGAGAGTGGATTTGGGAGGGGTTTTGGGCATGGCGGGAAGGAGGTAACGGTAATCTGTTCACTGCGGGCCTCTCTCAGCAGGGGAAACAAACAAACTCAAAAAAATCTGCGATACGGTCGGGAACAAACTTGGTCAAACTTGGCCGATTTAAAAAGTGAGCAGATAAGCTACGCTGAGCTTTCACAGCAAACAGCGATATGCTGAATTTGCAAACAGTAGCGCTGCTGGCTGAGGTCCCTGTTCAGTTCTCACACTTGGACCAAAGCCCGCCATACATTCACACCGTAAAAAAAAAAATACACTGCACTGCATTTCCTTATCAGCCATAGGAATTTCTGACTTGGTCCTTCTAGAGCTCTCCCCACCAGCAGCAACACAGTCTGACTGAATCTATGCTGGCAGTGAAAGACACAGGTGGACTGTGTCTTGGTTAGGGCTTGTTGGTGGAACGGTGTTGATGAAAAGTCTGCATCTAAACATTTTTTTCCCACAAAAAAAAATTATGAATAAATTAAAAGTCCGCAGGCTTTCCCGAGCTTGAAATCAGCCTCTTGGTACGAAGGCCCAGTCATGTGTGCTACAGTAGGTACACGTCCGGTTCTCCGTGCCAAAGCGCACCCTGACGCTGCCGCCACAGTCTAAATCCGCCGCTTTCTCCCTCTCTCTTCCTCTCCATCCCCGTCTCCAGTTTCTCTCTCTCTGTCTCTCTCTCTTTCTCTCTTCCTCTCCATCCCCGTCTCCAGTTTCTCTCTCTGTCTCTCTCTCTCTCTCTCTCTTCCTCTCCATCCCCGTCTCCAGTTTCTCTCGCTCTTTCTCTCTCCTTGAGAAGCGGAGGCAGAAAACGCCGCGATTTCCGCCGGCGGAACGCTCTAATTTTAGCCGCTGCGGAGTCATGAAAAGAAGCCTTTGATTAAATTTCATCCGGCCCTTCGACGGGAGAGCTATTTAGCGAAGGCAATTTCGCCGTTCGGGCCCTTTCACCCCCGGCCTCGGCCCAGCGGCGCGGCGCAGCACGACACCATTTACATTCTGCACCCGGAAACAAAAAAACACAACGTACTGAACAGGGGCTTAAAATGTGTTGGGTAATAAAAAGGTTCAACCCAACGGGATCAGAAAGCGATAGGCTACTCCAGCGAGAAAAAAAGCTAATAAAAACATCACCTTCAGACAAACTATTGTAAAACGCCCTCCAAAATCTTTTATTTTTTTAAGCATCCCCCAACTTGTGAAGGTCAACAGCCCTTTGACTTGTTTCTTCTGGGAGTTGTTTGCCTGTCCCCACGGTGATGGATGACACACGGATTTTACATGTGCGTTACCTCATTTTTATACCCCAGTGAAACAGGAAGATGTGGGAGCGCCACAATGCAGTTCCCTACGATTAAAATAAACTGAAAAAGGTGACGTGTTAACGCAGATTTATTTTTGCTGGACTTCTATTCAGAATATGCTCATTTTAATTTGGGATGTCGCTAATATTGGAAAATATATTTTTAAAAATAACCCTACTTGTTATACAAAATACTTGTCTTTCAGTAACTGCAATTTCATAAAAGATAATAATTTTCTTTAAAAAAATATATAAATTTTTTTACATACTTGCATACAAGTGTGAAAGTACTCAGTATGTACTACATATTAGAGATTAACCGGGTGGTGACTGAAGGTGTATACACAAATCTCTCTCCTCCAGACTTCCTGTGCACTAGCATACAGACGTACATAAGGACTGGACCTCGCCGCTGCAGTGCTGGTGTGTACTTTGTTGTCCAATGCTTCGGAGCCGCATCACAAAGGCAAGGTTATCTAGCGCGCCCCCCCTGGCCCCAGAGTCTGTGTGAGCAGCATGGAGCCGAGCTCTGGACTAAAACAACATTCACCTGCTTCGCCTCAGTCACCCAAAGTGCCTCTCGCCCCCCCCCCCCTCTGGCACCCGGCCAGGGCGGACAAATGGAATGAGGCCCAGGGGGAACAAGTTGGCCCCCGGGGGCCATGAACCAGAGTGACATCAGCGTTCTCCCACTCACTTCCTGTTTGCCCCTGTCTCTTCCTGTTCCCATCACCCGGGCTGGCGCTTAGCTCTTCTGCACAGTCCTGCCACGGGGGTGATGACACCCCCCCCCCCCAAAAAGGGAGTCTGGATCCCGCCGCTTCTGTCGCCTGGCCACAGCGACCGTTGCCGGGGGAATGACGTGACCCAGGGGCAGGCTGTCCACAACGGAACAGACCATTCTTAGTGACAAGGACAAAACTGCACTGAGACGGGGGCTGCGATTGGCGGGGACGTCAGCACTGATCTGTGTCAGGAGCTGTGATTGGTGAGGACGGTGGCACTGGCGAGCCCAGCCCCGGCTCCCACAGGGATTTCAAACTTGCTGACAGCAGTAGCCAACATGAATCCCCCAATGCTGAGAGGAAGGTTGTTTATCTGATGGGAGCAGGAATTTGCTAATCATCCAAGCTCTATTTTCATAGAGGGACCTTGTACCATTATAAATAAAGGCTTCAGTTCTCTCTTGAAATGGTTTGTCGTTTGGACATGTTATCTGACAACAGTGTGCAATTTTGGGTAAACAAAGACCAACTCAAAGTCTGATTCATTAAAGGAATTACAGATGAAGACAAACAGAGAGCTCAGCGGTAAAAGAGTTTCAGTTCAGGCTTTTCATTCTTATCGGTGCTGAACCACCGTGATGCGGATCTGCCACGGGCCTTCCGATTGGCTGCTACTCCATTCTAACGTGGTCACCTGACCAACACACAGATATTGGCAAATACAGACCAAGCAAAAAACAGACAGAACTGTTAAGAGCTGAATTCATCTAGATATTTTTTCATTAAATATGACTGACATATGATGAGTTCCTTTAAAAGCTAACATGGCAAGATGCACTACATTTGTAGGCTTATTCATTATGGAGCTTGTATGCCTGGACTGTAACAGGTAATTCCTCTTTATAATTCCTACTTTGTTAAATCAAGGAGGAGGGTTTAATCCATCCAAAAAAAATGCATGCAGTTGAATTAAGTGACTCATTTTGGTTACGTGGAACATTTTCAGGCCACAATAGCCTGACTTCTGAACCTACGAGTTTCGCCGTTAAATGCAGCCCAACGCTACGTGAAGACTGAAGACAAAAAGCAAAAGCAAGAAAAGCAAGTCCCCCCTGCCCAGAGAATGGGTGTTTATGAAAGCACAGTCTGTTACACAACGCCGCGGTGTAAAGCACAAAGAGCCAGTACCCTTCTGCGATAACCGTTCGTCATTCCTCGTCTCCCATCGTCTGCACTCCGCCTTCCGGATATTTATGAACCCGACGCCCATCGACCCGTGGGGCTCGAACTTGCGAGACGCTGTAAACCAATTCCCCAAGTCACATGACAAACGTCTAGAATATGAGCTCGCTGGAAACTCCCGACGTGCAGACCTGCATTTTCCCGACGGCACGCGATCCACCGCGGGCCGCGGACACGAGTGATTTATGCTCAAATTAAGAAGCGCTTACCCCGGGCAGCCGCGTGTGAATTAAACAGCGCGAGCGCTGCTGCAGTGCGTTCAGCTAGCTCTGCAGGTCCCCTCCGCGAGGGAGAAATTCTGCGGGGCTTTTTATTTTCGCTTTCGGCAAAGTTCGGCAGCCTCTGCGCCTCGGATTAATTACGACCGGTGCTGAGTTTGTGAACAGCAGGAAACTGTTTAAAAATGAAGTCAAATTCAATTAACCGTTATAGTCACATCACCTAAAGTGAATTTCATTACCGCCAGATTTTAGTATCGGGACATTACATTTGAAAATGTATTCTCAACTGCTATAGTAGCACATACCGTTATAGCATGCTTATGATTTCCTACTCATTAAAGTGCAGGGTTTTTGAAATGCTTACAGCAGACCTGTGGGCGTTATAAAGTCTGGCACAGGGGCATTCGAGACTGTGATTTAAAGAAAGAAACCGCTTTAAGTAACTGCAAAGCAGCTCGTGCAGCAAGCACATTCATTTTACAGTTTGCTCACATTTCTGTTTTACATCGTGCTGACACTAATTTCTGTGAGCACAGTAGTCTCAGGCTGCATGTGCAATAAGAAACTGTTCCAACTGAAAATAAGATTAAACATCATTTTTTGTAAAAAAAAAAGAGGCTCGGGAGGAATCGCGTGACTACATAATCCGCTTTCGAGCTGAAGTGCATTTTTCTGCATTTCAACCACAAACTCACAAATACCTACTCCAGCCATTACAAAGCCTGTAGGTCTTCAGAAAAGTTCTAAAATATCCTTCACTGCGCACAAAACCAGCCTGTGCCAACGGAATACTAAAGCAAAAAATGGAATAACATTGAAAAATACTCCAGAAGGCGAACAATCCCTTTAGGAATGCTTTGAGGGCCGCATTGGAAAAAAAATGGGCATGAAATAAACAAATGCCTGCCATCTGATATTTATCCTCATATTTGTGCATAAACACTTGAAGCAGAAAACAAATCAACTTCAGAGTGTGCGCACGTGTTTGAACAATAGATTTACAGCAGTCATTTAAGATGAGTTAAGTTAGACTGCGTTTCTCACCTACACTACAGCAGGGCCACGTTGAAAAGGTCTTTGACTTCCTCGTTTTACTTTATTGGCTATCTTATCTTATATGAAAGCCAAAATACACTTCCACGTGTCTGGTGCTTTGCAGATATCATAAAATTACAACTTTATAGCTTCCTGACTGTACCTCACTCTTTTTCACTTAAAAGGCATAAATACAGACAATAGATGCTTAGATAAGCTCCAAGTGTGAAGCTTGACAATGGTTTGCGTCTCACAACGAATTAGCTTTTGAGCCAGCAGGCAGAAGGGCCAGGCGCAGTGCATTGTGGGAACTGTAAGCAGACAGGAACAAAGCTGCGGTGATGGACACGTGCTTTCAGCTGCATTTTAAAAAAAACAATGTGAATATTTTAAATGGATCGCGGCCTGTTTATTGTGCATAATTGCACACGCGTCAGTCACTGCTGTTATGAAGGCTGCTATGAACACACGTCGCACGTACGTGCACGAAAAATATCACTTGCCGTCCTCAAAAGACTCATTTCCTTACAGGCTTCGTGCCCCAATAAAACGCTGGGGCTTTGAATGATTATTTTTTTCCCCCCGTGAAACAATAAGACGGTCCTTACGCCGTCCTTATTACCATGCTCGTTTCTGACGAGCCTTTCTTTCACAGTTCTGTGGTAACCGTGAAGCGTGACTGTCGACAGCACATCGACGACAAGGTCAAATCGTTTCTCCGCGAGAGGAACGATCGTTCACAAAGGGAAAGGCACGCAGGCGTTTGCCCGCCCCCTCCCTACAGCTTTCAAGCTAAAAAAAAAAAAAAATGAAGCAACATTCAATTAGCATATAGCGAATTCGAGCACGTAGAGCAGGAAAGCACACAGGCTCGGCTTTCATCGGCCATTCCGCAAGCTTCACTGGATTGCAGAGGTGCAGCGGATAAGCGACTGTTACTACCTCCACAGAGGGAGATGAACACCGCAACGTCTCCAGCGGTCCCGACGTTTCAGCTACAACGCTCCGCAAAATGAGAACGGATGCACCCTTGGACGACGTGTCGGAAAGGAACGGGCAGACAGAAATGACTCTGACTCCGGCTGCTCAGAGTGCAGTACGGATACTTCCTGTCGTTCCTTCTTCTCCACACAGATGGATGTTCACAGTGTGCGTCTAATGTAACAGCTGTAAACGCACGACTCTTACGATGTGTAAGGCAGTGTGTCACATGATTAGAACTCTGATCCATTGGGCCTCCAGCAGGTGGAATTCTGGGAATGCAGTCTTAATTAATCTTGGGCTATGGGTACATAACAGCCAGGGCATCTACCCTAAACTCAGGTACAGAGGGGTATACGTTTCATGAGGGTCCAGGCCCAAATGAGTGTTTCTCTCACGAGAGCAGCAGGACAGGGCAGCGGACGGCTGGAGCGCAGGAAGGCCGGCCGTGGTCGTACCGCCAAAAGTCCAGGACCTAGCGACCGTAGCATGGCCCTTCCTCCACCCGCGGCGGAGATGCACACTTCCTTCCTGTGGGAGGAGTCACATTAAAGAGCAGTTCCCATGGAGAGCTGCCCCACTCGTCCAGCAGGAAGACGGGCTGGAAAATGCAGTGCCCAGCAAAACCTGCCCTTTTCACGAAAACACACACGGAAAGAGAGGTCATCCTCACTGGCCAGGATGCCAGCAACTCCCTCAGCTGCCGGACCTTTCTGGCCCTTTAGAGTACAGACCCGTGTACTCACTCTCACACACACACATGCAAAAAAACAAACACACACACTCACACACACAACACACACCCACTACTGGTCGAAGACATGTTCTTCTCGTTCTCTCCATCCCTTGCCCTCTCCCTCTCAAATACACACAGACACAAATACACACACCATCAAAATTCAAATTCAACCCACGAAACACACACAGGTGCACCGTTCACACACGCACTGCACGCATAGCCGTGCGCTGGCAGAACAGCACACAATCGCACGTAATCACCACAAGGGTTAATGACAGCGCACGGCGCACGGCGTTTAGGGGTCGTGCGTTTGACGCGTTCAGCTCCAGATCAGAGGGCATAAAATACGCTTCGGCCCTGAAGAGAGAGAAGCACACATTTTTTTGTGAAAAACACACGTCCCTCTGCAGGCCGGAGCAGAGGATCCATTTCCTGCCGTTCCACTGTTTACAGTGAAATGTTATAATATTCCAGGACGGTTTCCTTCCTGTGGCCGACGAGCACCGACGCGCGGTCGCGGCCAATTTCTGCGACATCACGGACCCTCGTTCCCGCCACCAAGTATCCGCCATCTGGAGGACGGAGCGGCAGCGTCTGAGAAATTAACATATCCAGAGGACGGAGAGGCAGCGCTTCAGAAATGAGCGTATCTGGAGGAGGGAGGCTGACTGCTGTATTTCCAGAGCGGAACATTCTAGAACCACAACAATGCAAAAACTGAGCTGGGGCCTCCACAATCCCGCTACGCTGCAGAGCTGAAAGGAGTCTCTGTGCACATGCCCAGAGGCATGCTGGGAAAGGGGCAGGTTGGGTGCCACTTCCTACCTGTGAACTTGGTATTCGGTGTGACACCCGTAGAGAAACAGTGAGTACAGTGAACGGAGAGGGAAGAGGCTCGTACAGAATACAGGCTATACAATTACTATTCGCTTCACTGGCAGGACAAACATACGCTCCTGTTGCCAGAACATATTCGGGTGACATCACATCGCAAAATAAATAAAGCATGAAGAAACTGAATTAGGAATCCAGAGAGGCAAAAATAACAATAAAGATCAGAAATTAAACTTGCAGGCTTGCAGTCTTTTGTGGGGGAGAACTCAGTACTGTGCTGGATCACAGTACTGCATTCCCAGTGCTGCGTGGACCACAGCCTCTGCAGGAGGTCAGGCAATCCTGCGTTATTTAGTATACAGAGTGTGTTAGTGTGCATTGGGGAGAGAACGAGAGCAACATGAGAAATGGGAGAGAGAGGTGAGTGAGAGAGAGAGAAACAGGAAGAGCCGGCTGAGAGGGAGGGTCAGTTCCATTGTGAAAACAGAACTGTGGCCTCGGCGTGCGGGGACAGCTCAGCGGAACTGACACAGGGAAACGAAAGGGAGTCTGAGCGCTTACTTTTCCTGTGTACCTGCCGAACCTGCAGATACTGTAAAAAAAAAAAAAACAACAAAAAAAAAAAACAATAAAAAAGGATCGGGTCCCTCCGTAGATACACACACCCTCTCGCACGGAGACAAAGCAGCCACTTAAACTGGCTAAACCTGTCGCATGAATTACTTTGACGGTTTACCAGGAAACAAACACGGCGACCGATTGCATGTGCCAACCTGCATTCTGCGCGCGAGGAACAGTCACCGTGCTAACCACGCTAACGTGCTGCGCGCGAGGAGCAGTCACCGTGCTAACCACGCTGACGTGCTGCGCGCGAGGGACAGTCACCGTGCTAACCACGCTAACGTGCTGCGCGCGAGGAACAGTCACCGTGCTAACCACGCTAACGTGCTGCACACGAGGGACAGTCACCGTGCTAACCACGCTAACGTGCTGCGCGCGAGGGACAGTCACTGTGCTAACGTGCTGCGCGCGAGGGACGGTCACCGTGCTAACCACGCTAACGTGCTGCGCGCGAGGAGCAGTCACCGCGCTAACCACGCTAACGTGCTGCATCACAAGCTCCGAGCGGCTCGTGGTGTAATCCGCTGAACTGTTAGGGAGCCCATTCAAATAAGCTAAAACTGCCGTTTTCTGGGTCTCAATCCGCAAGGGCAATAGTCCAATTCGCCGCAGTTCCGTTACCGTGCAATCGTTTAACTTGTGCTTCTGTGTACACATCATCAATTCGCTGGGGTCATTTCTCAGGTTTTAAACGCCACGCTCAGATATTCTGCATTCCGTGCCATAAATAGAAGCCATGTGACTGCGTTAACGGTAAGAGATAACCGTTGCGCTACCAGGCCGAACCCTGACGTTACGCTGTGGTTCAATGAAGGAGAGTTCTGTACCACGCCCCTGTCACATGACAAGAATCGAACGCTGAGTTAAACCGCCAGGTAAGGCGGTGACATTACATTACATTACATTCATTTGGCAGACGCTTTTATCCAAAGCGACGTACAAAAAAAAGTGCATTTCATGGTCGTAGACAACTGCTGAACACGGGTTCAGTAAGGTACAATACTTATTTTGTACAGCTATTTCTATCTGAGAACAATGAACACTATTCTGGCCTAACATCTGCAAAGCCAACTAGGCAGAAGAATAAGCTACAGTATTAGGACAAATACAAATTACCAAGAAGTGCAGGGATGGGGAGGTGACTACACGTGAAGAATTGACCGCCACCAGCTGCTGTGACTACACGTCATCCATCCAGGTAGACGGGAGCAACAAGCTGCTCTTCCATGTTAAGGTCAGCCGCGTCACACAAAGATGCGTTGTGATTGGACGCGCTATGAAATGTCAGCGTCATGATGTGAACTTTGAGGTTCGTGACTCCGCCTTCATTTCCACCTGCTGCCAAGTTTTGGGCATCAACTCTCCCTCCATATGAAATGAATGGTTCGGCACCACGTCAAGCGCTTTGACGCTGATCGTGAGTAAAGCAGCTTTAACGGTTTGACGCCGCGTCGAGCGTTTTGACGCTGATCGTGCGCAAGCAGCTTCAAAGAAAGTTTTGGCTGCGAACAGCCGTGACGTTTTCTTGGACAAGCGCCTGAAACACCATTCTTTCTGGAGTCTGAGTAGACGACACTACTTGGAGACTAGAGTTCGAGTCAGCGATCACGTTCACCGGGGAGTTTCCGCTCGATGCCCCCTCCACCGCCCGCACTAAATTCCGTTCGCACAATAAAAATGCTAATGCTCATTTCCTGCCATCCCCGTATCCGTCATCCTAAGCTGCTCGTCCCCGGAGCCGCTACGGCAGAGCAGAGCCTCTGGGGAAACGTCGCGCCGCGCCGCGAAGCTCCTCAGACCGTCGATTTCTCCGCACACCCGGGCGGCGGCCCGGGTCACTTCCGTTCCCATCCCCCTCTCCCGCCTTCGCCCTTTCATTCGGCGAATCCCCCCGTCGTTACCGCGTGACTCATCGGCCTCTAATTAACACCAGAGGTCATTAGTGTGTAAATCTCCACGCGCCACAGGTGGACGGGGGGGGGCTTAATTAGGCTAATTAGTGCAAGACGACGACGACGACATGAACTTTACCGATCAAAACCTTCCGTTAAAAAAAAAAAAAAAGCAGGACGTGAACTCAGCCTTAAATGGAACCCAGAGTTCGAAAAATGTTGTCAATAAAGCCCGTAACCTTTAGCTTACTTGTTCCAAGCGTAGTAGCCTATAGCATGAGTATACGGCATAGAGCATTCTGCGCGAGCTGCGAGCATTTCGCAAAAATGAGGATGCTTAAATATCCACTGCTAATTTCTGTTCCCCATACGGCCGCTGTTGGGCTTATTGGTTGGCCCAGGAAGGTGAACTGAATCACGTTTGCGAGTGACAGGAAGGGGAAACTCAGCACACCGCGACGTGCTTCTTCTGCGGAGTTATCGTTTGGGTGTGGACTGAAGTGCGCAGGTCCCCCCGCAGCGAGCGTGACCGCAGAGAGACCAACTTCTCTTTCACACATCTCCACGACACACTGCTCATAACCAACGTGCTTTTCCTGTAAAGGCTGGTCATGGACGGGTACAGTCTGAAGGGGGTTTTCTTTCGTTTCAGCATTTACCCGAATAGCCCACAGCCTGACAATTACCTCTCTTCCCAGGGTGCTGCACCACTCGCTGTATCCTACACCCGTGGCTCCCAAACTAAGCCCAAAACTACTTGTCCAACACTGTACAAATCACACATTTGCCATTACCTTCCCCTGACATATTCAAATGTGGAATTCATTCTCAAATGGACATTTAAATAAACTATGCACAATGTTTTAGTAGTCACAGGAGCTGAGTTCAATGAGCTTCATACACCACCAGCAACCCGCCTGTATACGGACACCTCGCGCCCCACCTCCAGCCCCGTCCCACCCCTGGAATGCACTCTCCTGCGGGAAAACATGCGGGACTGAGACCTTCCAAAACAGGGCATCGGTCCAGGAGTACCGCTAATGATATCTTCACTAATGCCTGTTTACAATTGCTTCGTTTCAACCTTCGAGCCCAGGGACCGAAAAAGGAACTGAACAGTTTCGATGTGATTCACGTGAAGAAGTGGCTCGTTGTAGACGTCTAAACGCCCGTACGTGTCGAGCGGGTGAGACGGTTTTTAAACCCCGGAAAACTACGAGCGCGCACAGACCGCGGCAAAGCAGGTTTATTTCCCCCACAGCGAGGAGCAACACCGCGGGGGTTTCCATGGAAAAGCAGCTTCCTCCCCCAGCGGGGGGTAACACGCTGGGCCTCAGTGGAACGTGGGGCCACGCCCCCTCAGTTCCCAGCATGCTACGTAAACCACTGTTGTTGTGGAATGTCCGGCAGCGCCCCCTTCCCAGCACGTCCCCGCTGGTGCTATGGGGCGGAACGAGCTCTCCATTCCAATACGGCCACAGCAGCAGGGTGCCGGACAGCAGAAGCTCTGAGTACTGTACAGCTATGCGCACGTGATGACGCAACTGCACAAGCTGAAGGCTGGAGAAAAAATACTTATTTAACCTTCTAAAGAGTAGGTTTTTTTGGAGTGTTTTCTCAGAATTCGGAGTCTAGAACTCTGTTCTAGAACTCCATTTCTTTCAATTACCAGTCGAGATTGTTACATCAGTATTGGAATGTTCAGTTAAAGTGATATTTGCGATCTCATGCCTGAAAGGGTTAAACCAGTCCACTGCTAATGCACGCAGGGCTGCTGTGGGTTCGGCACAGGTGCGCGCAGGTAGAACAGGTACTCACTCATGGTGGGAGGGAGCGGGAGGTTGGGTGGCCGGCGCCCAGGTGCAGTTCCAGAGAGGTCAGTATGTTCTCCACAGGCCCGCTACTGGAGGCACTCATGACCTGCCGAAGGAACACATTTACAGGTCATGACTGAAATGGACCCTCTCCAGTGATAAAATGTATTACTTTCCATGCTATTCCATACATACAATGTATACTTAAAATGAAATCTTTCATTAATAGCACACGTTATCTTCTAAACACATTTTTTTAAAATACAGGTTACGCTACGGCCAAAATTGAGTAAACAGAAAACAAAACCTGCCAGAAAAAAAAAACTTAAAATGAAACCCTCTCTCAACACCACACACAACACGCTGAGCATGCATGCGTAGTTTCAAGTTTCGACTTGATCAACGACTTTATGGGGGGACGTGCAGCTCGAACATTTGAGGGGGCTCATTTAAGGCTTACAAGAGCAACAATTAAAAACGCTGACATATTAATTAGGGCTCTGGACTGCCGGCCCCGCCCCCCGGCCGTAAATAACTGTAATTTAATGATGCGGACGGGCGTCACCGCGCAACCATAACGACCGTAATTTGATGGCTTCCATGACGACGAGCGGAGAGGAAATGAGGCAGAAATGACCAAATGTTTCCGATATGATCCAATCAACACCCCCTGCCCCAGCCCCTACCTCCCCCCCCCCCTCCTCACACCCCCCAACGAACCGCAGCAGGGGAAACCGCACAATCGAGAAGGCTCTACTGAAAGCCGGGCTGTGGAAAAAATTTAAATCACACATCTTTACGTCCTCTGATGAATATGATGGTTTTTTTAATGTCCCATTAAAGGGAGATAATTAGGCGGGGCTAATATATTCGCTGACAGTGTAAGGGGGCCTTATTCGCTCATTTTTTTGGAGCAGGTTCAAATCCCGAAGACTCGAGCCGGGATCAGACAGGGACATACGGCCCGCACGGGACTGACCGGTTTCACCGCGGCAGAAAGGGGGCGTTGGGTAGCGGTGACGCTGCGGTCTCCAAATCAGAGGGTGGAGGGTTCCAGTCCTGGACAGGATGGCTTGAGAAGGGTACTATTATGGTTTCTGGTGCCTCGCAATCATTTTAAAATGAAGCAATACAACACTCGAGGCTGTGCTATATCGTGAATGCGTGTGAGTGATTATACTGTATTGTGAGTACAGGAGAGTGGTTAGGCACTACACAAAACAGAGTACTGGCAACTGTGACTGTGCTCACAATACAGCATGGCCTCGAGTGCCGTATTGCTTTTATAAGACGGCCATGTATGGAAACAATGAATTGATGAGACGATCATTTATTTTGTTACTTTATTTAGCAAGTAACGGTTTGTCTGTGGAGTGATACCGTTTACAAACAGGCTGTGTGAATAACTGTCATTGTATCAGATTTACAAATCACCGTGGAACCCGCACGGCCTCAGCCAATCAGCATCCAGGATCAAAACAACCTGTTTTATCAGTAATACACCGCGAAAAACGGCACACCTCTGGAGAAGGCTATAAGGTGCACAACAGAGCTCAGTCACATGGCAGAGTGTTCCATCCACGTGGAGCTCGGGAAGGGATCCTTACAGCATCATAACCATTTGCAACCGCAGGTTTTGGAGACTTCCTGTCTGAATAAACACACACAGAGCCGGGCTTGTCCAGTGTTACACTTGCACACAGGACCAGTTCTGGGCCCGGACTCAAAGCACACAGGAGGACAGCCCTGGAGTGTGTGTGTGTGGTGGGAGGGATGCCATGGAGAGAGGAGGAGAGAAAGTGAGGAAAGAAACTGAAGACAGGGTGGTAGAAGGAGGGCAGGGGAAAGAGTGGAAGGGGAATGGTAGGAGAGGGAAAGAGCAGCAGGGAGTGGGAGGAGAGGACTGGAGCAGGCAGGAGAGGGGAGGGGAGAGTGTGGAGAGAGGGGAGAGTGGAGAGTGTGGAGTGGTAGTTTGGAGAAGCAGTGCGGAGTGGCAGGAGGGCACAGTGGCAGGGAGATCATAAGGAATGGTCCAAAAGAGATGGAGAGGAAAGTCGAGGTGCAGTGCGGCATAGGAGGGATCAGGCAAAATGGTCGGAGAGCCGGGGGGTGGAGGAGCTGGTACACTAAGTCCATCCCCCTCTCTGCGCCTCCATCTCTCCATCCCCCTCTCTACGCCTCCATCTCTCCATCCCCCTCTCTGCGCCTCCACCTCTCCTCCGGCGGGGCACGTAGCCAGCGCGGCACAAAGGCCCGGCTCAGCTCACATCTGTGTGCCACACAGGGGCTGCCTGTCCCACAGCCGGGCAGTGCCCAGAGGGCAGGCTCAGGGCCAGCGGGGAGCCATGCCAGGGCTGCAGGGACACACGCAGACCTGGCTTTCACTGAACCTACAGTACAAGCTCCTTTTGAGTGTGTGAGTGAGTGTGTGTGAGTGAGTGAGTTTGTGTGTGCATGTGTCTGTGTGTGAGTGTGTGTGTGCGTGTGTGTGTGTGCAGCCAGTAAGACACGCCAGCATTCCAAACGTGTCCGTCAACATCTAGGCCCAAATCTTCCTCAGCTTTGTTTCCATGGCGCTGACCCTCACCTGAAATGTCTGACCTCTTCCCTATCTGACAGTCTTCACACCTCACACTGCCACACTACACACTCACTCATCACCCGCTGACTCATGCACTACACAGCACTGAGAGGGGAAACGTTAATGAGTGACCCGGTGTCAACCTGTCCCTTAATAACTAACCAGCGCAGCTTAGCAGTGTAATGAACAGCGTTAATCGAAAGAGAGGGAGAACATTTTTAGCCTTTTTCCATTTGAGGAATCGCACGCTGAGAATCCAAATCAATGCGATTTTTTAAGGTTCTCCTCGAGCAGCAGCTGCTTTATTTAAACACAGAATGGAAATGAGGGGGAAAAGGAGGTGATTTTTTTAGAGCAGCCCTTTGTGACTGTAGAGCGCGTGCCAAGCTGGGCTTAGCTTGGCTTACCCGCCGCAATCCGCTCACTTTTCCAGAGCGATGCACAGTTTCGTAGCCGTCTTGCCGGGATCAAGAGGAGGCAAAACCTTGACCGCGAAACCGGATTCAAATTCAGAAATTCAGGTTTGTATCCCAGGCGGGCTGGGGTGTGGGGTTCGAGTCCTTGTTCAAATGTTTAATGTGAGTGACCTGAGTAACTATACTGTACAGCTAGACAAATGGATATGGCGGCCTATTATGTAAAAAAAAAAAAAAAAGGTGAAATTCACTCTCGTTAAAAGTATCTGCTAAAAAAGGAAAATAAAAAAAAACAAGGAACTTTGTATATTGTTTGGTTTTTTTTTTGCAGGGGGGGGGCGGGGTCAGCTTTTGGGGGTTTTGGGGGCTGCCTTACATCTGAGCACCAAGCTCAAAGAAATGAAAAGCTGATGGCATTAACTTTGAAACCATTTCTGTGTCCCCCCCCCCACCCCCCCCCACTAGCTGATCGCTTCAGGCACCACTGTGCCACCTGCACACTAGCACAGAGTTCAGTAGCATGTGCACCTCAGTGCATTTGTCAGTGACCCCTTGACTGTTCCTACACTCTACAGGCCACTCAGCAGTGCACAAGAGCACTGACTGGAGGAGACACACGTCACTCAGTAACGTCAGCCAATGTCCAGTGTTTGCCCGCCTCAAAGACAGGGAAGAACTTACTACCGCTGCACTGAAGCTGCTCGTTAATATTCAGCCCTGAATCGGCTGCTTAAACACTCCCAGGCTGCATTTGGTTTTTAATGGCGCTTATTGTCAGTTGTTTTCTCTATTTAAATCTTTTTAAGTGCTTTCCAAATCGAGCCATTAGGAAGGCTGAAAGCATGTTTAAACTTATTTGCTTATTTACAAAGAAAAACGGTTTGTTGTGTTTCAATTTCATTTCATTTAACTTCCTGGCAACAGGATGCCGGCACTTCTTGTCAATGATAAGTCACCCATTAGTCAGCTCCAACACCTGTGGAATGGTTTCAGATAATCAAGGATGATACCGCTCATTATGCAAGGCTATTATTTTAAAACAGGATTTATAACAGCACTGATTGTGCATTTTCACCCAAAGTCAGGCAAAACTCTCCATGGGCGTGAGCACTTGGTAGCAGCTGATTCTTTCAAACTCTGCACTGCAACTGGCCAAGGAGAAATTGTCCTGTGGTGCATTTATAGAACTCACCGAATTGTAGCTTGTCTTTGGAACTCTAGTCGATTTAAACACACAAAGATGGGCAGGGTGAGGTCATGTGGGTTTCTGTGACTCCCAGTGTAACGTAGCCGGTTAATGACATAGCAGAGGCCCGAACTGGTAACTACAGGGCCCAGCCTGGCACCGGCGAAGCACACACAGCACCGCTCTTCCCTTCTCACTCCTGTAAGGAGCTGAGGAGTTATCTGGGCTGACGGAGCTCGCCGGCCGTACAAAGAGGGAGGTAAAACTCCCGAGATAAAAACCAACGCTCCGTTAATTCCCTAATCACCGTTCTTCTACCGAGCCCAAACTGCTGCAGTCGCTTAACCCGATGTTCGCACGAAGCAAACTACCTAAGCGTTTTGCCGAGAAAGGACGGGCGCGACTCACGGCGTCAGTAACTCGCTCGAGGCGGCGGACACGGCTCTCGCTGTTCAGAAGGTTAACCGAACACATTTGTGGCCGCCGAGCGCAGCCCTGAAAAACGCTCGGAGCGCAGCTGCGAGAGTCACAAAGGCCCCGCGTCAGCAGGCCTTCTGTTGTGCTGGGCGAGACCTACGGATGCTTCTCATTCCGGAGTCTCCGTCCGTTCGCCACGAGCCAGCAGGGACGGGCGGACCGGTCAGAGGCCACACACCTCCGCACGCCGCCGGTCAGCTACGGGGGCACAAAGGCCGGCGGGGGTGCGGCGATTCGGCCGGATAACGAAAAAAAAAAAAACCCAACACAAACACGGCGGGCAAACACAGACCTTTCCGTTCTCCATCTCTTTATCCTGGAGGGGTTTTATAACAGATCTGTTCACTGCTGCATTTCAGTTTTTCTTTTTTTTGTTTTTTTTTTGCGAGCCCAGACTAACATGCATTTATGAACCCAGCAAAAGCAGAAAAGGAAGGGTGAGAGAAGGAACACAGTTGAGGAGAAATGAGATGTAAAAGAGGTAAAGAGAGGAGGTCTGAAGAGAAGTAGAGGAGGAATTGAAGAGTTGAAGAGAGGAGGGTAGAGAAAAGGTCTGGGAGAAAGGAGGCCAGGAGCCAGGAGGTATGAAAGAAAGTCGGCAGGTAATTCTGACTAATGAAACACCAATCTGTTCCCTTAACAAACCATTCTGCAGGAGAGCTCTCGTCCCTCACACATAACGAACCGGCCGTCTGAGACAAACCACTTCCTGCCTCTCACTCCATGTCCTGTCGATCCTCAGACCTCATTTGCCCTCTCTTTCTCACCTTCCTCATCACTCCATCCGTCTTTTTTTGGCTTCCGCTGGCTGTTCGCTGTTCGGCCGCCTACCCAACTCTTAACCGCACAGGCCCCACACGCAAACACCTCCAAACACCTCCTCTCAGTTAATTTCACGAGAAAAATAGGCTAACTGATAAAACTCATTCATATTTGGGGTCAGTGTCCACAAATGTTGGGCCTGCACGGAGTTGCGAATCCATCATTTCCTCAAGAAGTTGCAGCTCCTTCATCTTTGGCCTTTAGTTCTCATCAAACGGGCAATAAGAATAGTTTTGCTTTATCGTGGCAGTGTAATGCACACTTGTCCATCCCTATCTCAGGTCATTTCAGTCCCCTCCTCCGTTCTACTTCCTCATCCACCTCATCAGCTGACCACAACCACCCCCCTCTCCCCCCCCCACGGTCACGGTCTCCACCGCCCCACCGTGTGTTTACCAACAGTGTGGTACCACCTCATTATACGCTCAAATTTGCACTACTTTTCGGGGGAACAATAACACTCAGTGACCTCACACAGTCGCTGCCACAGTAATGCGTATTTACCTTGCGCCACTAAACACCGCCCTGACTCCGCCGCACCGACACCCAGGCCATTACGGCCGCTTTTTAATAGCACCTAAAAGCAGCCCCTGTCGTAGTTCTGTATATGTGATTATGCCCGTACGCGTATTCTCTCATCGTGAATGCTCAGCGCAAACTTACCAGCGCTGACCTGAGCCCGTGGAGCAGCTTCTAACATTACGAACAACACCTCTCCTAAAAATAAGGTTTAAAATGGTTCACCACAAAAACAGGTTGAGAAAATAGCGTCCCATCCTGTGAACAGAGGTGTCATTTTCTTCGCCTCTCGTGGTGTTGTGTGTTTGGTCGACCCGAGTCATGTGACAGCGCCGCTTCCTTTTATAGGCCACCGTGCGTTTTTCTGTTCCGCGGGATCCCGGCGTGTCCACAACTGTGATTCTGACAGGATGAGCTCTCAAAGAGGAGCGGTTAAATGCTTCCCCAGCACAAACCTTTCCAAACCAGCTTTTTTTTCCCCCCATAATCCCCTCTGGCACACGGTGTGATCTGTGGTCCCCAAGGGGGGTGCGCTTTGAACCTGATAGCATGCTGAGGGGGCCGAGCTGGCATTCAGAGAAAGCAGAGGGGTGGGTCCCCCCCCCCCCCAGGTGCCCCCCTCTCTCTTTCAGGCTACTTCACTGGCGTGATATGAATGTGAGGCCCTGCAAGTTAGGCCAACAAATAACACACTGTGATCAAAGGTACTCTATAACAAAAATAAGACTCTGCCCAAGTCTGCATTTCGCTCCCTGCTATTCATCCGTCCATCCATCCATTATCTATACCCGTTTAGCATGCACTGGGCGAGCGGCAGGAATACACCCTGGGCAGGCCGCCAATCTATCGCAGGGCACACACACACACACACCATTCACCATTCACCCACACACTCATACCTACGGGCAATTTAGAGTCTCCAGTCAGCCTAACCTGTGTGTCTTTGGACTGTGGGAGGAAACCGGAGTACCCGGAGGAAACCCACCCGGACACGGGGAGAGCATGCAAACTCCACACAGAAAGGCCCCGGGCTGGGATTCGAACCCAGGAGTGAGGGGCGATCTTCGAGGTGACAGTGCTACCCACTGCGCCACCGTGCTGCCCTATTCCCTGCTATTGACCCTCCTATCGTTGGAACTCCTGAGCCGGGGGTGTCCAATTATCCTAAAATGGCCGATGGGGGTGCAGGTTTTTTGTTGGAGCTCAGCTCAAGCACAACCGATTCAGCTAATTAACTAGTCACGGTTCAAGTAGATAAGCAGAATCACAGTGTAGTAGCACTGGATTAGAACAAAGACCTGCGCCGACACCTTTTCAGATAAGACTGGACATCCCTGTCCTGAGCACAGCAACAGCTGGGACGCTGATCAGTTTACAGTAAATTAAAGTACAGCACAGGAAGTGCAGTGAATCCTGGCAGTATGCTTGTGGAGGCATCGGAGGCGGTGTGAGAATCTGATCAGAGACCCTTAACAGCCGCCAAAAGGAATCTGTGCTGTGATTGGCTGGGGTGCTTTTAAGCACACAAACAGGAAACACTGACAGCATGGTAAATAAATATTTTTTTCCAAGTTCTGTGTTTGACAGCTCATGTTTGTAAGGCATTATTTAGCTACATACTGTACCATGGAGGCAGGTTGTGTAAGCCCTTGTGATTTTCCAGGTCTATTCGACTACACAATCATGAGGTGATATTGAAGCCAACTCCACATAGACAGACAGATACTGGTTGGGTAGTAGGTGACCTGCTTTTGTACCAAAACAAGCCAGATCCAACAGTGTGGCAAATCTGTAACAAAGGTGGATTCTGCCATCGTGCAAATTGGGTTTAAATGGGTGCAATTACTATAACATCCTGGTTACAAAAAGCAGTTCCAGGTAATATTACCAGTATTACCTCAGCACCGTGCACTTAAAGACCCACATGCTAAACAGCTACAAAAATCAAAATGGATAATTGTACAGGACATAGGCCTAACTTTTGAAGAGGATCTTTTCCCGTTTCACTTTTAATGCTGGGGATAGTAATCAATTAAACATGAGCAGAGTAATACATTAAGTAATTCCCAAAAAGGAGAGCAGTTTCAATGCAGCACCCGAAGTGGACTTCACAATCAATACAGAGAAGTAAAGCCTCCATGCTAGCAGCACACTGCCACCTGCGTATGATACACTGGTTGGCCGACATTTAGTTCGCTTTATGAAAACTTACTCTGGCTTGGCCCATTTTGTAACCTCTCCCGGTGTTCTCTGGAGTACGCTAGTCTACTCAGGGCTGGCACACCTGGTGACTAATGCATGATATCATCACCTATTGCAGCTCAAATATAATGATTCATAAAGTTGTTTACAGACGGAAATGACTGAACTGGAAACCTGAATAACGAAAGACACTAGACAGAGTTGTGTTTTTATTGCTTTCAGTATAACGTCGTGCTGTTTTTTCTTTTTTTTTTGTAATGATTTACCGAAACAGTTTCTTATATTTGGAAATTTTTCTCTGTCGTTTAGTGACGTTGCAATCGAAATGTAAGATTTACTAAATGATCTAAAGTAGCCTCCCAGACAGCAGATAGCTACGGCATTAAACCGCAGTTTGATGCGGAAAATTATAATCCTGAAAGACATACCTATGAAGTTTGCAGTTCATAATGCCTGAAATACAGGAAATCAAATACAGGACGTTTTACCGGAGCGCACCACAGAAGCATACTCAGCAATAAGGCAGTACTTTCGGATAAACACAAAATATATTAAGAACATATGCTATTTTCAGAACCACAACAGCTATTGGTTGTCGTTTTCATACTGATAATAGCGTTACAATGTTCAAATATAAGGTAACTCCATTCTTCGATGGAGACTATTGGCTATTTAAATCGGTGAACGCTGTGCGAAAGCATGCGTCGGGGTTCTGCTGTCCCTAGGATAACTATTGTGGTACAATTTCTGCACCGAATGAACAATAACACACGTTTGCACTGCTACACGGTTTTCATCGGCATTTTCCACTAAAACATGAAAGCGGTAAGCCGCATTATCCACAGCCTAGCTAGATTGGATTGAGGCATGCAAAGGTAGCGCTATCCTTCCATGAAGCCCCGCGCTGCGCATTTTTATTCAGTAACAGAGAGTAATCAAGCAATTAGGCTATATATACAAAAACAATGCACGATGAGAGGTAATGCTTAAAATCCCAAGTTCGTAAGAACTTCCACTACCAAATGATTTGCGTTAAATCTTTTATAGTGAAATCAGTTACAAACGGAATAATCACAATCCCACGGACGTCAAATGAATGAAAGGACAGGACAGCCAATCGGAGCCTCGAAACGTTGGTCTGTCGCCAATCAGATGCTTTGGTGTGCGATTCTGCATAGTCCATCAACAACAATTCTACTGCGGGAGGCTGCCAGTGGGTTTGACTAAGTAGGCCTCAGTGAATAGAAATGATGATAAAGTTTTGAGCTTATTCAGAATATTCTCCAACGTGCAGAAAGCTCCCGAATTACTTGGAAAATCCAGTCATTCATTCACAACCCCACAACTGGGTATAGTTTCAGTTTCAAGAAATTACATCACCATCATTAAAATTAAAACTAACGCATTTGGGTTTTTAGCTTGCTAGCTAGCGATCACAGGTCCGCGGGCAGAGGTAGCCTATACCGGGAACTTCAGCACTTTTATATCCCAAAGCAATAAAAAAGAATACCGGCGAGTTTACCTTATTCTAAAGCGCACGTATCCGTCTTGTTTACATCGCGGGGAGTGCTCTCCTGGTGAAAAAAGTGAGCGAAATGCCCATGATCCCATACCAGGAAGTCGGCGCTCTCCGTACAGGACTGAACACTTCTGAAACTCACTATGGAAACCCCTGCAGGGCGCTATGCAATCGATCCAATTCAGGTAGCAATGCGCCGTCAGCCGGCCTTATCACGCCAGCCATGTTGGATCTGAAACGAGGTTGCGGCACTTGGATTTCAGGTGGCCTGCGGAATTTTTGCTTGCTACTGATAAACCAGGATGTTTATCTTAAAAGTTGTATAATTTCGGGCAATGCTGTCAGAATCCACCGTTATTTTGTTGAATTCACTTTCATGATGGATGGATTGTACGTTACGTGTTGCTATTATGTAGGCCTAGAAGTTTAGAATGTGATTATAAATGTAGGCCAGACTCAGAAAGAACACTTTGTAAATAAATCATTTTATTAACGTGAATTGTGAAGCGATAGCCCAATTTATAGATTTTAATAATTATGTGATTAAACCTTTCCCCCCAAATCTCAGCCTAAATGTCAGGAAATAGCCTACACTTACCATCAGAATTTGCAAGATTTTAAAGTAAAACAAAAAGTATTATTACAAGTTTTATTGTTGGGTAATACAATGTAACCGAACTGCACACGCACCTGTAACACTGTGTGTGTTTCCATAACATTATATATGCAGGTTGCAAACTAAGGTGCCTACTAGGGGCTAAAAGGGCTTAGCTTGCTAGATGACGTTCGCAGGTCCTCAGAGGTATACCAACAATGCAGAGACACGTTGTAGCCTACTTTTTATGCAGAATTAATGGAAATTTACTAAACCATCACTGGGTTATAGTTTTATAAAATAATCTTTGATTGATCTTCAAGGAAGCATTATAATCTTGATTTGTTCCACGTCTTGTACGAGTGACTTGCCAATGAGGCTTCCCAAAGGTGTCATTTATTATTATTGTTAGACAGGGCCAGTGTTACACCTACTGTAAGTATTTTAATGATTCAATTATATATATATATATATATATATATATATATATATATATACTTAAAAATGTTTTTTTTGTTGTTGTTTTTTTTTTTTATGGTGTGATATGCTCTGCTCTGTGCCTAGCGTGGGTCCTTCAGGTTTTTGTTTGTTTCTCCCCTGAGCTTCCCACTGGAATGCCCTCCCTAATGAACCACGACAGCAATTCTAGTTTGAAATGGACTGTGTGTACAAGCTTGTGTAGGAATGTTTACTTTTTGTAAGTAAGTGTTATTAACCCAGAGGCCTGAGGAGAACTGTGAAAAACACTGCCATTTTGGGTTTATATCAGCACAACACTGGATTCCTGGGCTCCGATTGGCTGTGTGCTGCAGTGTCAGGCTCTGATTGGCTGTGTGCTGGAGTGTTAGGCCCAGATTGGCTGCCCCTTTTGAAGTCTGGAAAAAGTCAATGTATTGCAACTGTGTATTTTAATACGTTGTTTTATTTGTCATTGTTCACAATGCTGTTTACCCGCAATAGAATTTTTTTTTCAATGTGGCAATTTATCTGCTGTAATTTTACATTACCCATCAGTAATGCACTCCATTAAAACGCCTTTGCCAAGAGCACTGTAGTTGATCAATATGATTGATTAAAATTTGTGTTCTATACATTGTTGGCGCTGAGCTTTATTGACTAGTAGTTTCATACACTGCTGCACCTGGCGTTATTGGGCTTTTGCATCACACTTCTCAATTCCTCCACATATTGTTGATTTCATGGCTTATTAGCTCCATATTGCTCTAGATGTAAGTGCGGTGTTTGAAAGTGTATTAATTTGGAAAAACAACTCCGCTAGGCAGAGGCCTTTTATTGACAGCGCGGTTGTTTGGGGGGGGGGGGGGGGGGGCGTGTTGGGTAGAGGGCCGTCCTCGGATTAATGGAATCTTTATTACCCTCGCCCTTACCAGAAATGCCAATTTGCAGTGAGATGGGCTGGTTTGCTGAAGGATTTTCCGTAATTCCGCGGGATACACCTGCGAAAAGCTCGTGCGGAACGGGACGTCGGAATGTTGGCGCTGGGGGACACCTTCAGGAAATAAGATAAATCTGTTTTTTTTTTTTTTTTTTGCACAGACCCCCGTCCCAATGGGGAGGGCATGCTGGCAGATGTCTTCATCCTAATGAATCCAACTCTCCGTCAGCCAGGCAGGGTGTGACAGCAGTGGGGGCTGTTCACATCAAACGCCCCCCCCCCCCCCACCCCCCGACATTTTAACCGAGCCACAGCCGCGGGCTGGGGGGGGGGGGTTCCAGGGGTTTGAGCCCGGAGAGACAAACTAAGAAGTCTGCTTTCAAAAAGGAAAAACGGGACTGCGTCAGCGAGATGTGTAATCCCACAAATAAGCAAGCGTCAAAAAAAAAAAAAAACTAAAACGAGTTGCACTCAGGGAAAAAAAAAAAAAGAACAAGGAAACTTTATTTTAAGCGTTATTTATCAACATTTATTTTACACGCGACAGACTAATACAGCTGCTGGTGATTCCCTGGGCTTCCCTTATAGGGCTGTGAAATGTCTGACAGATTCATTTGTCAAATTTAGTGTCTGCTGCAGGCTGTAAGCCTGGGAAGTGAATGGGTGAGCTAGAGCTGAAAGATAGGAGCAAAAGCAGGCGCACAGTGTATACATCACAGTATATGGATCCTCGGTTCCTCAGATAGATCACTAAAATGGAATGGCTTTGTGTTCTCAGACTGTACGACACGCTACTGAACTGCGGAAGGCTGAAAGGAACTCTTGGCTTAACTGTCACTGGTGTATCAGAATGAGGCATGGAAAAATGTCTTTATAATTATATTACAAATTATAATAAATAACTACAGTGCCACCTCGGAATCTATACTGAAATGTTTTGATTTAAAATATGGTCAATAGTCTTGCTTTTACCGAATTGAAGCGATACCTTTTCGACTTTTTTTCTGTTTTTATTCATAAAGTAGCAGCAATGTCAATACAAACATTTAGCATATTAGAATATACAAATCACATAACAAATCACAGGCAACAGCATTCCACAGGCCAGTGAGTTTATTTCTGTATTTAAGGGAAAGAGCTCAGCATTTCCCAGCAAATACACAATGCAACAATACATCAGTGGCCACTAGATGGTAGCAAAGCACACCTTAACAGCGCAAAATCAACTCTTCAGATGACCCTGCACTAATGAACTGTTTTATTAACCGTACGGTATGGAGGGCACAGATAAAAGCAGTAAAGACTAGACTGTTTTTTTTTTTTTTTTTAAGTACATTTTTATTTGAAAAATCCATTTTGATCCTCTGTCGGAACAGTGCAGAAGATCTGACAATGAAATGTCCCCTGCTTTTGTCACGAGTAGCACACAGGCATGGATGGAACATTAAGATCAGAATTTTATAGAAAAACAACTTCAGGTTTGAAGACACATTATGTATTTGACAAAAAATTACTTTCAGGAGTTTTTGCTAAGGTTGGGAAAAATTTTGCCCTTCACAAAATGCTGTCAGTCCATCTGCAAAAACTGGACTTGAAAAGAGACCTCCAATCAAAAATGACAGGTGGATATGTTTTATGTCTTGTAAAATGCATTGACATGAATGACATGGCATTCCAGTGTGCGTCCTGAAAGTATAGTACCTAACCTTGCTCCCACGGTCATTGACATAAACTGGCCTTATAAAAAACGTGAGCTTTTTTTTTATCAGCTTGAATATATAAAATCATGTAGATCTTTTCGAAATGATATCTATATCAATGTCTGGTTTGTGCCTCTGACTATAAGCCACTCATCCTTCAGACAAATCTCTGGAATAAATCCATTACCCCACCAAGATATCCCCTCTCTCATCAAACAAGCCTACCGCAATCATTAGCCAATCAGCTCCCACCTCCACTTGGCATGCGCGTAAGATTTCCATCGTGTAATAACACCCATTAAGTCTTGCGCTGCTAGGCAAACATCTGTTCGCGCCTCCTGCGAACCATTTAGAGTTAAAAACAGAGGAGAGCTTAGCCGTAATATTGAAGAGCCGAGAGAAGCATTTGCGGTGCCTTTCGGTTTCCTTCGAGGCACTCTTGTTGAAATTTATTGAGCGCTTCAGAGCCTGGCGGATCTGATTGACAGGAGTACCGTTATAACCACAGACCATAGAGTGCAGAGTCCAGTTCTGAGTCACAGCCAGGCGGTCACACGGCACCAAATAGTAGGTAATCGCAGGACACGGACTGGCAAGCAACGGATAATGTTTGGAAATTAAAGGTGGATAAAAAAAAGAATATATACATATACTCTGCAAAAAATGACAAGAAATCCCTCTAGTTGCAGAGAACGTGACCCCTCCTCACCCATGCACAGAGTTTTCTCCAGTCCCCACTATAATCCCAAAAGCTGACCTCCAGACCAGCTCATACGTGGACTATACAAAGAGGATTTTTTCCCCCTCCTGATGTCTTTCAAACTAAGAGAAACTAAGTGAATGGACTGCATCATATTTCAAATAAAATGCATGGATTTATTTCTATAGAAAATATATAATAAAACATCAAAAATCCAGATAAGACGCAGCCAATGAACCCACTGAATAGAGCTCCCGTACTTCAACACCGCTCACTCTAAAGAAACGGGAGGTTGTATTCCAGTTAATACAATTCAACCACAGTTAAAAGGTATACAGCTATAATACTGCAGTTAGAAGAGAAGTATTGTCCAGAAATTATGTTTACATTCATAATGCACTAGAACACTTGACATTCCTGTTGGAGGTGTATCAGAAGCTGGGTCTGCAGTCGTTTCCTTGGTGATTGAAACGGAACACTTTGCAAAGGTGCATTCATATGTGAAATAAGGGAGGAAAAACATGTTTGAACACTTAATATAGGTTTAGATATAGCTGGGACTTGTTGTCTGGGTGTGAGATTCAGGTAGCCTAATAAATGGATGAGCGAGAAGACAAGGAGCAGGATAGAAAAAAAGAGGAGGAATGAAAGAAGAGATGGACAGCGATCTGAAAATGTGACCCTTGCTCTGTAATGCAGATGACCACCCTGCTCCCTTCAGCAACAGTAATGCCTTGCTTAGCCAGCGGGATCTGCTGTCCGACAGTGTTTGTGTGGGTGCTATCAGACGCTCGTGGTAAGGAAGGAAACTGGTCTAAGCAAATTAAATATATACCACGGAATGGAAATACCTATACACTGAGGCTTGAGAAACGTGAAGTACGTTTTGAGGTGTCTTTAAGGTAAAACCTGTAGGGTGCAGCGAATGGAAGATTTCAGCCCTGAGTTCTGTGTTTTTAGCGAAACGTGAATCAAACACGAGAATGCAAGAGACGCTCATTTTAATCCTCCACTCCTACCGTTCCATAGGCGGCAGTATGTCAGATCCGGGTGAGATTTGGTCTCTGGATACAAGATTGCGTCGCTGCGCGGCGAAAGCAAGGCTTTTTTCCCCCCCCAGTGTGTTCTGCGGGGCGCTCGGATGTGCAGTGCAGCCCCCCCCCCCCGTAGTTAGCTGGCCTCGTGCTGCTAGTGACGTGGGCTGCTGTGCGCCGCACTCGCGATCGCAAGCTACGGTTCTGACATCTCCAGACCGCTAATTAAAACCCCCTAAGCCTTTCCGGGGGCTAACCCGCCCCCCCCCGCGCCTGTCAGCCTTTGTTCCGGCCAGCTGCTCGCCGCCCTTCACGACCGGCGGAGGAACACAGCCCAGCGAAATGAAAACCCCGAATTATCGGCGTCCTGGTCAATTAGCCCCTTTGCCGCGGCGCCGCGATTGTTATCGCGCTCCTGCTGCGTCGATCTGAGGAGCGAGGCCTGCGTGCGCGGAGGACGGCCGAAGGCCCTCGGTTTTCCGCGAGCGAACTCGACTCCGCCACGTAGAAAAACGCTCCGTCTGCAGCGGCCTCTAATCCCAGAGTCAGAGACCAGCTGTCTGCATCAGCTACGAGAGCAACACTCTTCCCTTCCCAGTCAGGTGCGGTCGGATTTTGGAAAGGCCTTGCACTTCTCAAACACTTATCAGGCAGCCTTCTTTCTGTCCGGAGCGCACATGTGTCCTACCCACAATTCCTTGTCGACAGCTGAACTAAAGCTCAACCATGAATACATTAGAATGATCTCTGATTAATTAATTAATTAATGACCTCACAGTTAATGAGTCTTCACTGTGGGGGTTGTGGTACCTGTAGGGCTCTGACTTCCCACAGCCAATCGGGGGTGCGAGGCTCGGCCGATTGGTCCTACTGCAAGAGCTCAGTGCAAAATGATCTTACCTGATTGGCCCAGCTGGAGAAAACCTCCCGGCGTGCGTCACGCGATCGTCCTGCATCACGTCCATTAAGGACACGGCTTACATGACCTCCTCTTCTTTCTCAGAGGCACGAGGAGGACCTCATTTTAGGATTTATTATAAAAATTGCTTTCATGAAGACGCATAGTCTCACAATTAGTCTTGCACATCTTTATTCTTCAGCAGCCATTTGTGAATTTTCTTTGCGCAGTGCGTATTGACTGCAACCTCTTATTTAGCCAACTTTCATTGTGATACGAATTACCATATGAAAGGGAGATGGCTGTGTGTGTGGGAGATGTGCACTTACCTTTGTGAAGTTCTTTCTGGCTGATTATTTAATTGGCTATGTGGTATTGTGGCTGATGAATCTACACCCCCCCCCCATGTTTTCTGTACGCATGTGTGGACGATAAAAGGCTACCAAGAATATAACGGCTACATAAATCCTACAACCTCTCCTCTGTAAAAATAAATTCACTTGTAAAACGTGTAGAAGCTTAACTGGTAAGCATCAACACTGGTTAAAAAAAGGGGTTGAACAGACTGTTTTTAATACTGTAATACTTAAGACACATCACCAATACCAAGGATAGGATGTCATATTTAATTTCTTTACTTTTCTGGTTTATTATGGAACAGGGCCTTATAGGACACATGAACATGAAGAATATGGAATGTAAAGAGTGGTAAGCCATGAATGTCATGGGCCTAACAGACTTTACATTCATCAGGAGGTAGTACGCAGAATGGAGGAATGAATAACTGTCCCCCCCCCCCCCCCACCACCCCCCCACCCACACACACACACACACACAAGTGCAAGACCAGGAAATAATATAATCAGGCAGTGATACCAACTTGTTTTTATAAAACACAGGAGCTCCACCTATCATAGAGTATGTTGGTAACAAAGGATAAGACAATGCGCAGCGATTGGTGGATATATTCTGGCTACTTCCTGGCAATGGCCACAGGGATCCCAGATGTTAAACTAGAATGTATCCACTGGTTTTTACTTTTTCATCTCAGAGGTCTTGAGGCATGCAACTCAAAGGGTGGTACTCACATTATTTTTAATGGATTTTTCCCATCTCAAAGTTGGGGCTTGCTTACTAATGCACTTCTTCGAGCTGTTTTGGCAAAAAGCGTATGCCAAATGGCTGAATTGTAAACTGTAATCACTTCACTGTTGGTTGTTACCAACATACTTCGTAACTGGTGGAGCTCCTCAGTTTTCTACACATTAGGTGACACCATGGCTGTCCTATCCCTGCTATCCAGGAAGTCACAGGTATTATTTATTCAAATGGAACAGGCCATTTAAAAGAACTCTTTTGGGTCATGGTTTAGCCCTAGCTCAGTGTTAATCACAATGTGTTAAACACACCTTCTAGAAACTGGTATCCTTGGGAGATTTTAAATGCAACCTACACAAGAGCTACCTACACCATAGGTCGTACATTAAAAATGGTCATAGATGAGATTTCATAGATCATAGATCAGGACTAAGGAAAGGCGGCAGTCCTCATAGACCACAACGTAACATCTGTCCAGCTCTATAAAAACCCTGATCTACAAATAATTTAGCTCAATCAATTCAGTCATTACCCTCGAGTGTTTTTAAGTGGCAGTCTGTATAAGCTAGAGGCTCCAGAGGCTGCGGTCCCGCTGGACCAGGGGGGTCGAGCGGTCTTATCAGAGAAAGAAACCACGCGATTTTCCCGCTGGGAACACCACAGAATCCACACAAGCGTAGCGGGAGGACCGTTCGATCGATTAAAAGCAGCAGCCGGATGGTTCTGTCCGCGGGGCCGGTCGGACAAAGTTGAAAACACACAGCGTAACGTCGAATGCGTTCTCTCCATCACACAAGCAGCTACGGAGTATAAAACACGGTCGTCGGCATGGCCTTCTCTGTCGGTCCACTCAGAATGCCGTTTAAGGAAGGTTTAGGCAGACACAAAGGATATATCTCTCTCTACCGACGGCAGACACATCGAGCCTTCCCTGAGATCTCTATTGGGGATGCAGTAGAGACACGCAGACAGCAGATAACTGAATTAAGACAGGGACGAGGTGACAGAGTAAAAGCTACACCAGTGCATCAGTACGGTACAGTCGAATCCAACATGGCGGCCTGCAGGAGTGGAGCACCCTCCTCATCTCCAGACTGGTCTCAAACCGGATGTGCTATGACCGATGAGCCCTTTTTTTTGGGGGGGATATTTTCATTTAGACCACCAATGGTACTGGCAGTGAGGCATCTTGTTTGTAACTGAATACCAAAATGATGTATTTATTTGAACAGATACGCGAAAAAAAACAAGAATAACGCTCTACGATGGGGAAAGCGGCACACTTGCGATTTCAGAATTTACGGAATATTCCCCCAACTCTATAACAATTTTCGAGTTTCCATTTTATCAAAGGCCTTTGAGAACTGCAGAATAGCATGCCATGTTCAGCAGTCCTGCATTTTGTCTGGCACTTCAGCTTTTCAGAATGCTTTTTTTTTTTTTTTTTTTTCCTTGTCACAATTTGATAAACAAAGAAATATACATACCCACACCTATATGTATATTTGCGGTGTTTTCTGACACAACTGTGAGTGACTGTTTGCTGTGATGGAATCGACTGTAGCTTGTGAAAAAAAGGAATGACAGAAAAACAGGAAGGACGTGAAACAGTGGGAGGGTTGTGTGAACGTTGTTACAACGTCAGACAGGCACCAGAACACAACACAACACACAGAGAGAGACAAGTATTAGGAAAAATGGTTTAATATCAGAGACAGAAGCAAAAAACTGCATCACACAAGAACATACGTTTACAAAAATAAGTCTGACCGTTCCAGCTACACAGTTAGGTTCACAGCGAAGGACAGAGAAACCAGAAAAACCTAAACAGCTAAAAGCAAAAACCTCTAATTTGTTTATCTTTGTTAAACTAATACATTTATCCACAGAAGGTGACTAAATACGTCTAATCCTAATCGTCTTATCGTGTAAACGCCACAATACAGAATTAAATGAAACTTACCGCTTTTGTATAGACAAACCTCTATAATTATGTATAAGTCAAAAAGAAACACACACACCCCCTTCCAAAAAGAAAGAAAGAAAGACAAAAATGTGAGGAAAAAGAAGAGGTTAAATAAATCAAGCCAAAGTTCTTCTAGAAAAATCTTACATGAAAACCCCAACTTTCCAACTGATGCCAACCAGATATCAAACATGGGAACCAGCAGTCATGGCTGGCCACATGATGAGGCCAGACAATTCTCCAATAGTTTTTTTTTTCCTTTAATCTCCAGTATAAAAAGTTCCACTGGTACAAAATGCATAAATACAATCAGCTGTAGAAATAGGAAAGCCTGCTTTTTTTGTACTTTTAAAGTCCATCAAATGAAAGAGCTGGAAGTGTTGTAAAACAAAAACAGAATTCACACTGACAGATTCCACTGAAATACATTGACTTTGGCTTTTCTCAAGACTATACTTAAAACTATTAAAATTCTTAAGAATCATAAACAAAATGATATTAATCTACAGACAACAAGCTCTTACGGCACAGGAGAGAAAACACACATATATATTTTTTCCCAAAAATCTGACATAAGCCAAAAATGCAAAGAAACAACATTTTTTTTTATTTCTTTGTTGTTAAATAGCACTTAAGATGATTAGAAAGGAAAAAAAACTGAAACGGTGACAAGATTTAAGATACAACAAGCCTGGTGACGAGATCCCCCTGACGTGAGAACCTCTGCAGTGACTCTTTTGAGGACCCCTATACATTGTGCTTTTCACATTAATACTCTAGTGCTCAATACATAGCATCTAGCGATTAATTCTACCTCTGTTCATTGCTCTAAAATGCTATTCACGCTCTGACAAAATGTTATGAGTTGAAACCGCGAAGCCGAAGCCCCACCCCCTCTCCCTCCAGGAAAACTGGACGACGCTTTCTATCGTAGCACAACGAGCTTCATCCGATTCCAGTTTACGTTAAGAAATTAGCCTCGGCACGGTCTCCGTGGAGACGGGCAGGCAACGGAGGAAGCTACATGATGGAAGCGAGTGAATTTACGTATGAAAACATACTGATCACGCAACGCAGCAGAACCTATCCATATGTATAGCATATCCCGCTGTGAGTATGAGAACATGGAATTTGAGTTTGTGCAACACTGTGGAGATAAATATTATTAGCTAGATGTAACAACAACATTATCAATACCACTACATCGTACCGAAAGACTCCTACAATAAATTAGTTTAGTAAAACATTGCAAAGAGTGCAAAAAACGCTCCTCAAAAGGAGGGGGAGCCTAAAAAGCTTCAGCCAATGGAGAGACTGGAGGTCAGAAATTATATTGCAGCAAGTTTTTTTTTTCTTTTTTTACACGAAAAGGCAAATATTGGCGCATGTTGACGACAACAGTTTCAACAGAGTTGCATGGCACTTTAAATGATGCTTTTGGATAAAGGAAAACACAGTAAGTGCCCTTGAGATTTTAATTCTTAAAAGCACTCGAAAATTGGCATTGACGTAGCTTCTGCGGTAATGGAGAGTAAATCACCCATGTTTGGCACGCAATTGTGAGTTATGAGCAACGAATATTTCCCAAGTGTTCAAGATATTTTGTGTGAGGCGAACCGTTCCAATTTAAGCTCAGTGGCGAAACAGCCGGAACCAACTTCAATGTAAAGCTTTCAGTTATCACAATCAAATCATATAATGTTCAAATATAATAATAATCATCATCATAATAAGAATTCTAATAATACATGCATGTTCTCATGCTTAGCTTTTATCCTTGCACTTTTACAGCTTTTATCCTTTTAGCATTTTTATTCCCGCTCTCCTGCCAAAGCCAAAGGTACAATTAAAGTGAAAGGCTGTATAATTCGCTATATTCACTCCAACCTCTGGAGCCTCCAGAGAGACCTCGCTGCTTGTTCTTCAGCAGAAAGACCGACCGCCGAACAGGACCGCGGAAGCAGAGCTCCCCGACATTCCAGCTAACGCACACCGACCACCACCTTCCATACAAACCTGAAATACTGATATAACAGACCCTGAGTTAAGGCCATGGGTGAGTTTGATTCAAAACAGCAATGTAATTTATCAAAGGTAAACATGGCCGGAGTGGGGGTGGGGGGGGGGGGGTTAGTCAGGAGTAAATACTGTTAAAGTGACCTGAATACTCCCTTGCATTGTGCGAATGCTCCGGTGGTCAGAGTTTATTTCATTACAGGTCAGTATTCAGTAAGACGTGTCGACTGGCCATCATTTCTACGAAGCAACACGCACGTGGGTTAACTTAAAAAAAAAAAAAAAACGAGCACACATTATGAGAACGCATTACTTTCTGTGCAATTTGTGAATTCAGCAAAATGAGATCGAATTATACTTTTAACCAGCACTACTTTACAATATAAATGTTTAGAATAAAGTAACACTAATAATAATAAAAAAATTGAGGACTTTTTTTCTCCCCCATATAATGCTGTGCTTTATGCAAGGATTTTTCTATTTCGGATTAGGGCTTGTAATTAACCTGGATTACACGGCAGCTCCTGAATTTTGAGACGGGTAAACGACAACTTCACAACCGCAGGGATGCAGCTGTCAAAGCACTTTCTTTGTATCCAAGACAAACAATGCACATGATTTTCAACCGAGCTCCCCGCCCGCGCCCAGCACAACTGGCACTAAAAGGGCTCACGAGAAGCTAAAACAACACGAGAGTAATACTGATCCGTGTGCCTGCACTTCGGTGTGCGGGTGAACGTGTGCAAGGAACGTGTGCAGTGCAGGTGTCTATGGGGATCCTGAACTTTCGCGACACTAAAAGAAAAGCAGTCTCGTGTTTCTGGAAGAAGAAAAAAAACAATCAATAAATAACCTATGAATAAAGGCAACTATAAACATGCATTAAAAAAACTGCTCCGTGGTCATGGAAACGATGGAAAGACAGTTGGAAATAAGGCTTTGCATTTGGCCCTCTACCCCACTCGGCGCTGGGTGTGAACTGTAAACCTGTCTGTCGCAGGGCATCAAAGTGTGTGTGTATGTGCGCGTGCGTGTTGTGTGTGCGCGTGTGCGCGTGTGTACGCATGAGCGCTCATTTAAGAAAAGGCTTGTTGGAGGGCTTTAGCTGTCCATCCATGCGTGCGCAGGTGTGTGTGTGTGGCGTGTGGTGTGTGTGGTCGCGGTGGTGAAAGAAGCAGGCTCGAGTCTGACTGCAGAGGATCTCAGTCCCAGGGTCTCCCAGGCACAGGGACAGAAAAGCGGACTGAGAGATTTGCTTTTACAGCACAGGAGTGTGTGTGAGGAACATGGGCACTTTTTACACAGTTACAAAAAGAAAAAGAGAAAGAAAAAAACTAAACAAAAACAACAAAACAAAACAAAAAAACAAATAAAACAAAGAAAAGCAAAAAACCATGAACAGTTTCAGGCAACAAGACCACAGAATAGCAAGTTAACAAACTCTTTTTTAAATCTATATCTTTAAATATGAGGGATCCATACAAAACACGTAATAAAATACCCATGTTATCAAATAATTTCACAAGAAATACACTGAAAGCTCTAGGCAGGAAGTACCTTTGGAATTTGGCACTAAATTCCACTGATTTCATTTTTTTTTCTTCAGAAGAAAAAAAAAATCACATTTTGCTGAACAACAAAACACATCTAAATATTGTTTCCCACGATAAAAAGAAAAAATAATTATGACATCGATGCTTCACAAGCCGACATTTTTTTTTTGTTTTTGTGTTTGTTTTTTTTTGTTTTTTGGAATTTCATATCGCTAATTACCCAACAAGAAATTTAGCAAATAGGGACTCATAGAAAAGAAAAGTAATAGTAATAGTAATAATATGAAAGGCTTTGTCTATTGTTCAAGTAAACCGATTTTAGTCTTTAAAACATGAAACACTGAGGACCGTTAGACTCGTGATGAAACCACAACTTAATCCACGAAAAGCACCAACGTTAACGCGGGTTACAGTTAATTGTTTTTTTTTTCTCTATACATGTAAAGAGTATAAAATATAGGTCATTTCATGTGCATTTAACCACGGATTGTCTAACTGTGAGTCAGTTCAGCAAAAGGTGACACAAGTAGGTAGCATTGTCCCCCCAAACAGGGCAAATCTTTTAAATTTTTTTTTATAACCTTTAACTACTCTAGAAAAAGTGGTTCTATATATATAGATTTTAATGAGAAAGTGAGCCGCTTCAAATGGCCTTATCAAAAAACTACTTTACACTGCCTGAAAAATGTAAAAACCATTACAGAGAGATTCGAATATTTATCAGACAGTTTCTCTTCAAAACTGTATGGAAGTAGTCTATTTATCTTAGAAACCAACACAGGTCACTCCTGGCCTCATATTGCTAGTGTTGCCAGCAGTAAGACCCAATGCCAATCCCTGTATTGATCTTTCAAGTTTACTTTAATGAAAAAAGGAAAGAAAAAAAAAAAGAAACCAAAAAGAAAACTTAAAAGAAGGAAAAAAAAAAGAAACAAACAAACAAAAAACAAACAAAAAAGAAAAAAAAAAAACACTTTGCCACAGGTTTGATTTTTTTTTTTAAACTACTTTTCTGCTTTTTGTTTTCTAAAAGTGTTCAGTCTCTTGTATGGATGCAGCTAAGCTTTCACATTGATTTGCCTTTCCTGCCCCCTCCCTCCCCTTCTCCCAAATATTCAAAAGCTCAAAATGAGGTCACATGCAAAAAATTCCAAAAAGGTCAAGCTAGGTTCAAAGGTCAGTAGGAGGAGACCAGGTTATGATCAGGTGAGCTCAGAAAGACATCAGAGAAACAATGACGGGACGATGAGACGTTTTTTTTTTTTTTTTTTTTTGGATGCCACGGAGACATGCTAGGCAAACGATGAGCTAACAGGCATGGAGATGTTCTAGGGAAGAAAACCGGAGAGGAGAGTGTTACACACACACACAGAGCCGCTGCAGCAGCACAGCTGAATCATTTAAATCATGAGCACGAGGAACAAAACAACAATGCAAATCACCAGGTTATAACGAGGCTAGGATTCACATTACAATTTGCATTTGCATTTTCAAAGTAACACACAACTTCTGAGGGGAAAAAAGAAACACGCACACACACACGCACACACGTACACACACACATGTACAGAACGCACAGTACGTACATACACACACGCACACGCTGACCACCCAAACAATCCATCCATAACGAGTCCCCCCTGACAGGAGACAGGCTGATGGATGTTATTTTGGGAGAAACTATTTAAAGTTTGTCAAACAAACGGAACGGAACGTAACGGAACGGAACGAAAAACGTAGGAGAAAGATCGAAAAGCTGACGTGTCACTACCGATGGAGAGGGAGAAAAACGAACATAGATCGTCACACAAGGAAGTGACAGGGAACAGAACAGAAAAGCGAGACTTAGCACAGCTCCGAAGAGTGGATGTGGGAGCGGGGGGAAAAAATAAAAGTTCTGTGTTCTTGGCACAAAAGACTTCTGAATTCTAGAAGACTACTTCAACATGATTCTATCTAATTCAGTGAGATCTTGCTCTTTAGATATCCGATAAATTAACAATAGGTAATAAATAAAGTCCGTTATTCTTTCTGAGGCAGTAGAAATTTTGTACAAAAATAGAACTGCATTTTTTTACAAATAAAATTTACAGGTCTGTGGCTTTCTGTACTGTAATTTTTATCTTTCAAGAAACGTCAAGTATTTTCAGTTTCCCCCATATTCACTATTGTTTAATAAACTTTAGACAGATTTAAGTTGTGTCCGTTTTTTTTTTTTAAATGTTCTATATAATATCCCATCCCAACAAAGACCAATGTGATCTGACCAAGTAATGTATAGTCTATCTAATTAGAGAAATAAAAATACTCCTAGTAAAAGTAAACAAGTGGGGTGGAACGTTTGCAGAGTTGCGAGTTAGGGACAATGGGGGAGGGTCACTACAGCATTAACCCTTCACGCTCTGGTGCCAGAAGAAGGCGGGGCAGGGGAGGGGGAGGGGCGGTCAGCAGAGCAGCAGAGAGTTTCCCTGTGTGGCACCAGAGGGCCAGTGTTAAATTGCACATTTTTTTGTGTTTATCAGAAAAAGAAAAAAAAAAACCTTAAAAGACATGTCTCAGCTTTAGGAGAGCGTTCGTTTTTTTTCTTTTTTTTCTCGTGTGTAACAAAATGTCAGTAATAATAAATAATCAATAATAATAATAATAATTAAAAAAAAAACAAAAACTTATAGTTTACACAACTCAAAAGCTACCAATAACAGCTACTCATCCATTGCAAGTCGTACAAAAAAATGGCAAGAATGGAAGCGTTCATGTGAGAAATCGAAAACAAAAGAATACTTTTTATTAATTGCTCGAAAGTAAATAGGAGAGCGTCTCCCTCTGGTGGTGAAAGGTTGTCAGACACCCTCTACCCTCCCTCCCCCCCCTCCCCTCCCCTCCCCTCCCCTCCCCTCCCCTAGTCTCCAGTGAGGCGGCCGTGGCTGGTAGGGGGACTTACCCTCGCAGTGCTAATGTGAGAGCGATAAAGCCCTAGTGCTATGATCAGTAAGGTTTGCTGTCGTTCTTGGAGCGCTTGAGCTGCACCTTCAGCCTCTTCATGCCGATCTGGAAACCATTCATGGCCTGGATGGCCGCCTGCGCCGACACCGGATTGTCATAGCTGACGAAACCTGGGGAGGTAGAGAGAGAGAGGGAGGGAGGAAGAGTGAGAGAGGGAGGGAGGTAGAGAGAGAGAGAGAGAGAACGGTGGAGTGAGAGAGAGATGGAGATAATGAGAATGGTGGAGTGAGATAGAGACGGAGAGAATGAGAGAGGGGGAGTAAGAGAGAGAGGGAGGGAGAGAGGGGGAGAGGAGAGAGTAGATAGAGATGGAGTGGAGGAGTGAGAGAGTAGATGAAGAGGGACAGGAAGAGGGAGGGGGAATGGAAAGAGAAGAGCAGGGGGAATGTGAGGGAGAAAAAAAAAGAGAAGTGAGGGAGGGAGGCAAAGAGGGGGTAAAACAGGCTGCTGCACAAAGAAACAGGCTCACCAAGCTTGGAGAGCAGGGAGTATTGTTTTACCGCTATTTATTTTATTTTTTGACCAGTTCTCCCTTGAAAAAAAGATGGCTAAACAACCGCCAAATAAATAAATAAATAAACTGAAGGACCACACCAGGCTTGGGTCATTCTGAACCGTAACCATAATAGCTTTTAGGTAAACTGAGCATTAAGTACAGTTTAGCGGTAGGGATAGACGAGCAGTGCTGGGCTGAAGGGCCTGTTCTCGTCTTACGTTACGTTATGACCGGGGTCCACTGACAGATTTGCGTATGACTTCACGCCTTTGTGCCGTAGACCGGCGCAGATGAGGACCCTGGCTGAGCGAACGGGCGATCATAACGCGATGGAGAGTAACGCGCGCGCATCGACTTCATCTGCCGCAGAAACAAACAGACAGGGCCGCCCGGCAGACGGGTCACAAATTGAATTTAACACTGGGTGGAGAGAGAGAGAGAGAGGGAGGGAGGGAGAGAGAGAGAGAGAGAGAGGGAGGCAGAGAGAGAAAGAGGGAGAGAGAGAGAGAGGGGGAGAGAGAGAGAGAGGAGAGAGAGAGAGAGGCAGCGGGGGAATTAACTCCGGGCGAGCGACCCGGGGAGACGCTGCTGTCTCCTGACGATCCCCCTGATTTCAATCGCGCCTGATGGAGTCAGACCGCTGATTATTGACGCTCCGCTGAAGATAAGGGGGTGGGGGTGGGAGGGCGGAGGGGGGCGGGCACGGCTTTTATTATTATTCGCGGCTCGACTTATCCGCCGTTCCATCGATTCCAGTTGTGCGCGGTCAATGGTGCGAGTTATGAGATGTGTCGGAGGGGGTCGTATGTCGTATTCGCATCGCACGGGGTGTCGTTACTGACGCGCAGTGACCGGGTGGGTTCGGGGGGGCGGGGGTTCGCCCTCGGTGGCGGTACCGAACCGGTATCGCGGGTCCAGCGTTGGTGTCTCGCCGGAGGGCTTACCGAAGCACTTGCTCAGATTGGTCTGTTTGTCGATGAAGACTTTGGCGGAGACCACGTTCCCGAAAGGCATGAACATCTGCAGGATGTCCTGGTCTCCGAACTCCTGCGGCAGGTGGTAGATGAAGAGGTTGGCTCCCTCCGGCCCTGGAGGAAGACGCAGATCAGGCACAGTTAGGGGAGCGTCCACAGGGGGCGACAAAGTGACAGTTGTAGACCGGCGATGCCCAACCCTGTTCCTGGAGATCTACCATCCTGTAAGTTCTTATTTCAACGCTAATTTGGCACAACTAATTCTACTAATTAGCAGCTCAAGGAGATCTATAGCTGTTGGATGAGGCGTGCTTTGTTAGGGATGGAGTGAAAACCTTCAGGACGGTAGATCTCCAGGAACAGGATTGGGCAGCCCTGGTTTAGGCATTTTGGGCGACAAAAAAAACGGGAGATGGACTGGGTACAGCAGAAGAGACATGACTAAAGCAAACTCTGCTCTTGCCGCCGGTCCCCCCTTGAACCCCCGATCGGCCGACCTGACCCTCGTCCCCCTCCTTCCCCACGGCCTGCGCCCCCCCACCGACCCCGGCGACTCACCCTCCTTCTGGCTGCCGGCCGCGCTCTGCTGCTGCAGCAGCGACTGGCTGTAGAGGGTGGGCAGGGCGGCGGCGGCGTACTGCTGGATCCCTGAGTAGGCCTGGGTCAGGGCGTCCATGGTGCCCGCCGTGCCGTTGGTCAGCCCTGTGGCCCCGAGGCCCCCGTTGAGGGCCGCCATACCTGAGAGCATTTGAGCAACTTTACATAAAACCCAACAATAAAGAAAGAAGATTGCACTTATTCATTAGTGCTTTACCCCAGATCGCGTTTCTCACACTCACACTCACAATTACACACACACACACATTCACAAATAGACACACACACTCACGCGCACACACACAAATACACACGGACGCACACACTAGTACACACACTCTCACAAATACACACACGCACACACATTCACAATTACACACACACACACATGCACACACATTCACAATTACACAAACACACACTCACACATTCACAATTACACACACATTCACACACACATACACACGTTCACAATTACACAAACACACACACACACTCATGCATACATGCACATACATCCACACACACAGACACACACTCTCACAAATACACACACACACACATTCATGCCCATTCACAATTACACACACGCACATACACACGCATTCACAATTACACACGCATGTTCACGCAGGCACACACACAGACACACACACACACAAACAGATATACACACACGCACTCACAATTACACACACACATTCGCGCAGGCACACACACAGACACACACACACACATGGAACACAGAGGCGAATGGAGAGCTCGGACCGCCCGTGCACGCGTCAAGCGGACAGCTCGGCGGGGGGGCCTCGTTTTGGGGTCGCTGCCGGGGCGACGGCCCCGGTAACCACGGCGACCCCGCTACTCGAGGCCTCTTTTCGGGGCTCGCCGCTCTACACGGCCGCGGCGGCCGTCGTCACGGCGCCGCCACCCGGCAAATTAATGGGCCTTCCCATCGCCGGCCAAATCAGCTATGCAAATGCGCCATGTCTTCCCCCCCCCACCCACCTCCACAGGCCGACGAATCGCACCAAACACCAATCACGGCGTTACGGGACACTCGTAGCCCCCCTACCCCCCCACCCGCTCTGTCACCGGGGACCGTAATGGGGTTAGCGGCTGACAGGCTACAGTTGTTAGCGGGGATTTACCGCCGGCGGACAGACTCTCTCTTCCAACAGGTGGAGCGGCTCAGAGACGGCCGGCTTGGGCCCCGAGAATGAATGACCACCGCCGCCGCCGCCGCGCACCGCGCGCGGGAATAGCCCATTAATTCACCCGGCAATAATTGTAACTCTGACCTTTTACATTAAATTAAATAGCAGATGCCCTTAAATTAGAAACAAAGGAGGAAAGGGGGGAAGGGGGGGGCGAGTGAGATTACATTTTAAATGCGCGCACCCATCAAACATTCCATCTGGGGTCGGGGGTGATTAATAAGAGCGAGCGCAGAAGCTGTAGAATAACAGGAGGGGGGAAAAAAAAGAGGTTATTTGAGAAAAGATATTAAGGTCAGTTGATCTGAAGGGGCTTCTGAAGACCGGGGAGACGAGGCTCTGCTTTAAAAAGGGCCTCGTTCCCCCCTTATCAGCCGATGTGATAAAGGAGGGCGCCGCGGCGCGTGTTAGCATTAAAAGCGGTGTTCGAACACGCAGAGCCAAATTACACACCGCTCATAACCGCTGCCCCAATCAGCGGCTCAACCAAGAATGGAAATGAGATACTGGAGAATTCTGCTATGGCCACAATGCAAATGTTAAAAAAATTTAATAAGATTAGAATAATAACTTTTTTTTTCTGCTGCTTTGCCACAGCAGCAGACAAGGCTTTAAATCCAACTGCTTTTGGGGCACTAAGAAAACGAACGGCGCCAACGTTTTAAATCCGGGCAGCTGTGCCGCTACGCTAACGACCCCAAGTAACGACGGCAAAGGTCAAAGGCGGTGCGTCTGCGCGCGTGAGCGTGCGATGGGATGCGAGCTCGCTCGTCTCCAGCTGCGAAGCGACTGTTACACACAGCGACGTGCAGGCCACGCACACACACACACACACACGAGGCGCACACACACAACACACACGAGGGCACACGGGACCACGACACCACACCACACCATCCGAGGCCCAAATCCGACAGGAGCACACTGCAGAGATGGCTGCGAACTGCCAGAGAAAGCGGAGGAGCGGTGGAGCACATCGAGGGGGCGGGGTAGGGGTGGGCGGGGGGGGGGGGTGAGGAGGGGGGGGGGGGGGGTTTATCGTAAAGCCGTTTGGGCTATGCGGCGAGGCCTGGAGTCAGCGGCAGTAAGACCAGGGCGAGACCAGCGGGCTTGCTGGCTCGACTCAAACGTGGGGTAAGCGAATCGGATTTCAATCCCTCTCCATTTTAAATATCCATCACATTTTATTTTTTAAATTCAGTTAGATTTATTTCACAGTTTTTTTGGGAAAAAAAATATATTTTATAGTCTGTGACAACGTTATGGTTTTAAAGTGGGTAGTACAGGGGGATTGTGGGGTTTGTGGTTTAAATATACTGAAATGTACTTTAAGGAACTCAGAAACAAGTAGGCCTATATAACTCTGAGACAGCACGTACAGTGATGTTATACATCCAGGGGTTGTACATGTGCATATGACCTGATTATTCTTCTAAAAAATCTAACCTTTAAACTTTTACATATGATCAGGCCTTAATTTCTTCCAATGGTGCATGCAAGAGACCGGAGACCACTGCAAGGAAAGAAATCCTAGCACAAATAAATCCCTATATATTAATATTTACAATAGGGAATAAGAACTATAAAATGAATCTGTTCACACGTACAACCCCTAGAAATAAAACAGCACTGAACAAGATGTGTTGAAATTTTCTTGCTTCAGACCACAAATCCCCTAATGTCCCAATACCGGCCTCTGCTCATTGAGAACTTCTGTTCTAAAATATAATTTACTACAAATTAAAAAAAAACAACTATCTGGGCCATTCCAAAACATAAGACTAAAACTGAAATATGCAAAAACCCAGAACGCGAATAATCCCCTTAAAGAACCCATAGCTTTTCATCGCTGTCAAACAATCAGAACAAACGTTAGCTTTCAAGGTAAAATAAAGCTCCAATCATATACAACAACCCCCCTCTCCCCCTGTGCCTGATGACTCAGTAAAAAGTAAATTACAGTAAATTACTGGTATTCTTTGAGAAAGCACAGGAGCACAGGGACAAAACAGCCTGCATACTTCTGAACATTAACCTGAGTGTACATGTAAAAAAAAAAAAATGTTTTTTTCATTTTTTATTCCATCATGAATTTCCTTAACAGGTATTTTGAGGACACAGAGCAACTACAAAAAAAGTCCGGCCCTGTGCTGCACATTTTTAAGACCAACTCCACAGAAAAAGGTTCTTCTATGGCATTGACTATGCCTCTATGTACTGTCAAAGAGCCAGTTCCACAAATCATCCCTATAAGACTGGAGAAAATAAACTAGTGTCAGCAACAAAAGACAGGACGGTCTAAACAGACATTAAAAACGATCTCTTATTCTCTCTGCCTACGCGCCACACTAAATAGACGGCCTCCATTCGAATGGCCGATAAGTTCACTTCAGAGCAAAAAGCTGAATGCTGTCGGCTTGGTTAGTTTCCTCTTCTATGGAATAAATATGTCTGGTAAAGCATTTTCAGTACAAGAAAAAAAAAAAGAAAAAAAAACCACCACTACTTTCACAGCACTGATAACGGTGAGCTGCGACTATAGAGCCAGATTGGTTCTGTTCCTTTACAAAGACAAGTTCAGGAGGACCGTCAGCCTCAGTTCTAACTGCAGCAGTGTCCAGGTGAGCACCCGCAAGCCACCCGACTCAGAGCCCGGAAATGTGCTATATGTGCTCAAGGGGGGGGGGGGGGGATGCCGGTGCCAGGATGTAGATGGGATGGAAGATGCACAAAATGGCCTCACATGAACCAATGTTCAGTCCCTCGCTGACATTTACGTGTACTGAGCACGCTACGTCTTCCTGCTACTCGGGGCCTCTGGTCTCTCTGTGACTCATACGAAGCCAGATCCGAGCCACACGCTGTTGTGCTGGCAACAGGGTGGTATTTAAGACGCGTTACACTGAAGAATAATAGCGCTAATCGTGGTGGTGAAACGCTCCCGTGGGGACGAGCCGTTAAAGCTAGCCCATTTCCCGTACGGGAACCTCAGTCGCAAGAAAAAACCCAGGCCAGCAAGGTGCTGCTATTCTTCTTCTTCGCGTTTCCATTGTGCGCGTCTGTCTGCGGAGGTTCTACCATCCACTGCCAGACTGGCAGTCATTCAGGAGGGAGTAAGAGGCATTGTTGCCTTCTTTTTTTTTTTTAACAAGATGGCCGACCATTTACTCATACAGAACGCCCGAAAAAATTGTTTACCGATTCGGCTTCAACAAAGGCCGAGGTCTGAAGAGCTGTATCGCAAGCCAGGGCTTTACCAGAAATGACATCGAGCTCTCAGCCCGACCCACTGCAGCGTACCACTCCTGTCAGCGGAGGTCCGGGCAGCGTTTCCCTCCATAACTAGAAACAGCGTATTTTGAGTGAACAACCGATTTAATATTGCAGCAAGTCATCAGTATTGCAATGCTTGCTCAGGTTAACTAGATGACAAATCAAATGTATTACAAGCAGATCTTTATCTTTATTAAAAACAGATATTTCAAGTCTGCGTTTCGCCAGTAGGTTTTTTATAATCAAATCGCTTAAAATGGCCTTTCCAAGACGACAGAATGGAGCGGTTCTTGAAAATTGTGAAGCTGAACTCGACTCCTTCGCGACAGCGGCCATCTGTCTCCCTGTTTGCTCCGCGCGAGCTCGCTGCAGCCTGGTGTTTTTTTGGACCGAGGTTCCGGGGCGGGGCTGCCATTTTTGGCTACGCTAGCCCCGGCGGGCGGGCTCCGGGAGCGCCGGCCTGCGATTGGACGGCGGCTGGGATGCTGAATCACGTGACACACAGCGAGGGCGGGAGGGAGGGGAGGGGAGGGGAGGGGGTGGTGGGGGTTTGGGGAGGGGAGGGGGGTGGAGGCAGCGGGTGGAGCAGCGGATGAACGGTGAATACTCACTGTTGACGCTACCTGCGAGTGCATTAATGTTGTTGAGCCCCACGGTGGCGCCGGCGAGGCCCTGCAGGGTGCCCAGCGAGGTCAGAGAACTCATGGCCGCCCCGGCGTTGGAACTGGCCGTCGTACCAGCTGCAGGGAGGAGAGAGAGAAAGGCAGGGAGGAAAAGAAGATGGCAAGGGAAAGCATGAGAGAGAGAGGGGGGGTGGCAGAAAGAGGCAGAGGGAGAGAGTGGGAGAGAGTGAGGAGAAAGAGAGACAGGGAGGAGGGGCAGAGACAGGCAGAGAGAGAGAGGCAGAGAGAGTGGGAGAGAGAGGGAAATGGGGGGATAGAGAAAGCGGGACAGAGAGGCAGAGGGAGAGAAAGAGGGAGAGAGAGGTGAGAAGGCAGGGAGGAAAAGGAGAAAAGTAGATGGCAAAAAAAGAGCAGGGGAAGAGAAGACAGAAGGTGGGGGGAGACAGAAAAGGGGAGGTGTCAGATTGTAGTGCACACAGCAAGCCTGGGGTGCTGGCGATGATGTCACTCCTGCACACGCTCTATGACGCGTTTGCACCAAGAACCCCCCACTGGCCTTTCTCCTGTCAGACGGACCACTGCCGCCTCCGAACACAGTGGCAGCAAGTAACCGACTGACAATACCGCACACCAGTGTCATATTTTTACTAAGCAACCTTTCATACCGATATATATATAGCGTACTGCTTCATAAGTTCTTATTTTTTAATTCCCGATGGGCCAATCAGAATTTTTACCCCCCGAGCGTTGCTCTGTCAGACAGGAGACGGGGACGGGCAGGGTTCCTCGTCGCCAGGGTTACCGTTCCTCGTTAGGCACACCGAAAGCGTCGGGCCTTCCGTACCGCTGCCTCAGCATTCTGTCTGTGAGCTCTGAGCTCCTGTTTTTTTTTTTTTTTTAAACCGTGTCCTGAACTGCCTGTTCTTCGTGCAAACGCGTTCAGTAGCGCTCTGAACGCTGCGTTTACTGCTCGGAGTGTCAACACCAGCAGAGCTAGCGCGCCGCGGAGGTTCCTGCACAAACACACGCTATCCAGTCCGTACCGGAGCACCCTCATTTAGAAAAATGACAACATCTGAGCCGTAGTACGTGAATATATGCAAATAGCCCAGTAACACAATGTGTCTTGAGGAGAGGATTCTGTATTACGTATGTTTTGATTATCAGTGATCGCACACAGACACACCGAATAAAGCAATGAGAAAAGAAGTTATGAACTGATTATGGGTCGAACAGAGAGGACTGGTTCAAATGCTTTATTTATTTATCGACTTATTTATTTATTTTTAAAGGGGAACGCTTGATTTCAAAGTACAAAAAGGACTCAAATGAGCTCAAATCAGGCGTTCTCAGGGGAACAATTAACTAGGTGTGCGTGAGACTTTCACAATTACAGAAATTCCCAGGCAACGAGAACGCCACAGACACAATACTGAGATGATTGGGACGATCTGAATGGGTCGCTTCGGGTCAAACTCTGCCAGTATGTGAAAATACAGAAGAAGTAGTAGCTGCATGAATGAGGACAACAAAAATGACATGGTAGAGAGCTCTGTGCCAACATGGGAGGAAGCAGATACGATTTCCGGTGGAGTTTCAATGTTTTGAAACAAATACTGACAACTCAGAAATGATCTATACCCTATCTGTACGGTGTATCAGCAGACTGGTGTGGGGTTTAGCTCTTGGCTGAATGCTTTGAAAGCATTGCCCAAAATGCAGTGTGCCCTGAGAAAGTATGGTAACGGTAGAGTGAATTAGTTATTTTTTTGCAACATACTCAAGGCATTTGGATTTGAGATCAAAAGATGAGTACAAGACAAAAGCGCAGAAAATCTGTTTTTATTTCACGCTGTTTGCATGTGTGTGTTTCACTGTTTTACAGAGACAGCTGTTTTTGAGCTGAGAAAACCAGCCGTGCAGAATTAAGTTAACAAATGAACTCACAAGCATAAATTCTAGCGTTCGGTTGCAGAGATGACATCATTAAGTGACATCGAGCTGCATCAAGCCTGCAACCCATTCGCATCGCCAGACACTGCGTATCTATATAAATGCCTTTCCAGGCCTTCACTGCAGCCTCTTCTTTGTATCAGGGGGTTTCTGTCTTCAGTCTCCTCTTCAGCAAGCGAAATGCATGCTCGACTGGACATAAACCAGGGATGTGGCCGTCTTGTTCAGTCCAGAACCTTCCACATTTTCCTACTGATGAAGTGCTATGGTGTCAGAAGAATTTCTTTGCATATAGCCAGACGATATCTTGTCTGTGCACTTCCAAATTCACCCTACTGCTGCCATCCCTCATTACATTATCAATAAAAAAAGACAAGTGAGCCTGTTCCAGAGGCAGCCGCACATGCCCAAGCCATGACACCCCCTCTCCCAAATTTCACACAGATGAAGTGGAATGCTTTGGATTATGGGCTGTTCCTCTCCCCAAACTTTTTAGGCTTTCCGTTGCTTTGGGAAAGGTTTATTCTAGTCTCATCTGTCCATAAAACTCTGTTCCAGAACTCTTCCGGCTTGTCTCTGTATTTTTTTTTTGTGAGTTCTAATCTGGATTTTTCATTCTTGCTGCTGACGAGAGGCTTGCTTCTTGCAGTGTAGCCTCTATAATTGTGCTCTCAGTGTCTTCCGCCTACGGTGGCTTGCAGTATCTTCCCCCTCCTGGAGACTACTGGTGATGTCACTGGCTGCTGTTTTAGGGTTCTTCTTCACAGCTCTTAGGGTTCATCAACTGCCGTTGTCTTCCTTGGCCAACCTGTACGGTGTTTATTTCTGAGTCCACCAGTGGTTTCTTTCTTTTTCAAGACTTTCCAAACTGCTGTATTCGATATACCCGGTTTCAGTGCTATCCTTCTTAATACATTTTTCTGCCTTCCGAGCTGATAAATAGTTGTTTTTCAGCTATAGGTAGTGTTCTGATCTTCATGATTTTGTACGCCTCAGACTCCAAATGCAATCTCCACAGATGAAAACAAAAGCTAAAACCAAGACCAGACACTCGCTGCCCAGTTATACGTGAGCAATCAATGCAAAAGTAAACACCTGAACAACAGCTGACACCTGTCAGTCATCCGATAAATGATAATGTTGCACAGATGAAAATCGGGGGACTTGACACAAAATGTAAAACGTGTATGCACATAAATATCATGAAATAAAAGCCGATTGCCTGTACATTTGTCTCACATTCATGTTTTGACCTCAAATGGAAATGTCTCAAGTATAAAATAACATTTCACTCCACCGTTACCACACTTTTGGAGGGCACTGTATGAAGTAGATTTTACTTGACTGCCCCTTTTAAAACTCTGTGTGTGTGCGCGTGTTTGTGTATGGTCCCTAAGCAACCACCGCTGTTTACATGAAAGAACAACAAAGCGTGTGCTTTAACTGATAAGAAATACGACTTTCTGCATTCGCACTCACTCACTCCATCCATCCAGCAATGGCAGGGTGACCTACTGGCGCCATGTTAACATGGAGTCCACCGTATGGCCAAAGCACGGAGCTGCACACTACATCAGCCACAAAGCAAGCAGGCCAGCAGGCAGGCAGGCAGGCAAGCAAGCGTGAAACCCGCCGATTCTCCACCCCCCTCCCCCCCCTTTCGATTTCCGCGAGCCAGGAACGCCCCCCCCCCCCCAGCAGCCCCTCATCAGCAGGACAAGGCCCGGGACATCGCCCACCAATCTGTCTTTTTTATGGGGAGCATTTCGCTCTCTGGTCTGGAGCATCCTAAGCCTGCAGAGCTCTGTATGCCTCATGCAGCCCAGAGCTGGGAGAGACTGGAGCGAACCCGGGGGGGGTGGGGGGGGACAGCCTGAAGAGTGTGACTCTCTCACATTCATGCATGTACGCGCCAACACGCATGCACGCGCGCACGTATGCGCAAACAACAGGTCTGCATCGCTTGCGCATGTATACACGGACACACGCATGCACACATGTTCATGTACGCACACACAGATTTATGCACGCATATGCCCACGCACACGCGCGCACACACGTTCACGTATGCACACGGATTTACGGACGCATGGGCATGCCCACACACACACACATACACAGACAGACAGACAGACACACACACACACACACACACCAGTGCACAATGGAGCCGGCAGTTGATCCGGCAGCATGTGTGTACGTGCGAGCATGCCTAGTGTGCTGAGCGTGTGTGTGTGTGTGTGTGTGTGAGTGAGCGTGTGTGTGTGCATCCGGCTCATTTTCGCAGTGGAGTGAGGACACAGCGGAGGGCCATTTGTAGCGTCATGCACACCGAAGGCCCGTGCTCAGCCCCCGACTGCAGCTGTGGCATCCATTTACACCTATTTTCTTTGCAAGACCTTCAATTTCCCAACAGCCCCATGCACCTATTTTCGCTTTTATGGGAGTGCGATAGAGAACATGAAAGGAGGGAGGAAAAAGAAAAAGAAAAAAAAAGAGAGAGAGAATGACGAGGCGATGCGGCTGAAAACACAGGCCTGGCTTCAACAGCGCTGTTTACGCCCTGCGGAGGGAGAGAACGTGAGGCGCTGACCGCACACTGAGCCACTCAGAGACTCAGAGACTGAGACAGCGTCTGCCGTACAGACAGCGCTGCTCCAGGGCTGAGAGACTGAGAGACTGAGATAGCGTCTGCCGTACAGACAGGGCCGCTCCAGGGCTGAGAGACTGAGATAGCGTCTGCCGCACAGACAGGGCTGAGAGACTGAGACAGCGTCTGCCGTACAGACAGGGCTGCTCCAGGGCTGAGAGACTGAGACAGCGTCTGCCGTACAGACAGGGCTGCTCCAGGGCTGAGAGACTGAGATAGCGTCTGCCGTACAGACAGGGCTGCTCCAGGACTGAGAGACTGAGATAGCGTCTGCCGTACAGACAGGGCTGCTCCAGGACTGAGAGACTGAGATAGCGCTGCCGTAACAGACAGGGCTGCCAGAGACTGAGAGACTGAGACAGCGTCTGCCGACAGACAGGGCTGCTCCAGGGCTTGAGAGACTGAGACAGGCTGCGTACAGACAGGGCCGCTCCAGGGCTGAGAGACTGAGATAGCGTCTGCCGCACAGACAGGGCTGAGAGACTGAGAGAGCGTCTGCCGTACAGACAGGGCTGCTCCGGGGCTGAGAGACTGAGACAGCGTCTGCCGTACAGACAGGGCTGCTCCGGGGCTGAGAGACTGAGACAGCGTCTGCCGTACAGACAGGGCTGCTCCAGGGCTGAGAGACTGAGATAGCGTCTGCCGTACAGACAGGGCTGCTCCAGGACTGAGAGACTGAGACAGCGTCTGCCGTACAGACAGGGCTGCTCCAGGGCTGAGAGACTGAGACAGCGTCTGCCGTACAGACAGGGCTGAGAGACTGAGATAGCGTCTGCCGTACAGACAGGGCTGCTCCAGGACTGAGAGACTGAGATACTCCAGGCTTGACAGACAGAGCTGCACCAGACATGACGGGTGAGCCAGCAATTCACGGCTTTAGGGAAAGAATGCTACAATTCTACTGTTTATGATGGATGGGTGTGTGTGTGTGTGTGTGTGTGTGTGTGTGTGCATGTCTAGCTCAGTACAGCACATGTTACCCAAGAATAAAGAACCTTGAAAGAGGACAACCTTCAGAACGAATGAGAGAGAGACGTCAAAGACAGAAACGAAGACTGAGTAGAGATGGGATGGTCTGCGCCATGGAAACGGCATGATGTCACGGACGATTGCGGGCGTTAAAAATAAAGGAACAGGAAAGGGGATGAAAGTGCAACCACCACAAGGATGAGAGACACCCCTCCAAACTGCACCCCCCGTGAGCGAGCGGGTAAAATGGACGCTGCACCACCGCTCCACCCCCCCACCCCCCAACACCACCACCACCACCTCCCGAAAAAAATGAAGGCGACGGATGAAAAGGCCCCACCCTCAAAAAAAAAAAAAAACGATGGCATGGGTTACAACAAGGAAGGATGAGGGTGACGCAGAGACAGGAGGCGGGACGTCCCGAATTTGGCGGCACCCCCCCCCCCTCCCCCTCCCCCTCCCTCCCTCTGCACAGCGGGTTACCTGGGCTAGCCAGCGCTCCAAGGGCGCCGCTGCTGGAGGACAGAGGGTTTGCATTGGAGGGGCTGGCCGAGCTCTGTGCGGCCGCCGCAGCCGCTGCTAAAGCAGCTAGGTTCTGCAGCTGCAAAGCGCTCATACCTAAAAAAGAGGAGCCAGAGAGGGGCGGTCAAACGGGGAGGAGGGGGGGGGCGGGGCGGGAGGGGCGGGGGGCCGGGAGAGGGTTGGGTGGTGAGGGGAGAGGGGGGGAGGGGTGGAGGGGGGGGGGTCGGTCACCTCTTGCTACCTCGCCACGCCCCAACAGGAGGGGAGACTTCACAGCAACGCTACGCCACTGGATCCTCATATCCACGATTGGGGTGGGGGGGTGGGGGGGCATTTTCCAGGTCTAGATGCCCCCCAAAAAAGCTCTTGCCTTCCAGATGCCTCTCTGGCGATCTGCTTTAGGGCCACGGAGGCTCGGACGGGAACAGAAGAGGGGCCAAGACCTGCTCGGGATGGAGGCCGCCCCCTGGCAGGTGATGTGTGAATCTAGGACATGTTTTAGCGTCTATGGTTCCTGTTAAGTTTCTTTGCTGCGGCCACTCAACGATCAACCGTAGCTGTGCCAAAATTAACACAGTCCTCACATATATATATATATATATATATATAAAACGGCACACCAGACAGAGGACGTTGCCGTTAGCGATGTGGGCGTAAATTAAATTTTTTTTTTTTCGAGGGGTTCGCTGCAAAGATCAAAAAAAACGGGCTCCCAATCGTGGATGTGAGAATCTCGAAAAACAACACACAGCATAAATATGAAGCGATTTAGACCAGATCTGCATCTTCCTCCCCCTCTGCGTTAAAGTGCTATAATTTCCATTCTCCCTCCTCTGTGGGAAGGCTGCTTCCGCCTTTACAATGGTTCTGACTCACTCCGCTCGCTAAATTATTCCCCGCTGACATTTGCATAATTACCACTCTAAATAGTGCCGAGGCGCGGAATAAATCGGAATTGGACGAATCGGTGCTTTAACTCCGTATTTAAACATCGCTCGGTTTTTCGGTGCCCCCTCTCTCGGTCCCGCAGGACATCGAACGGAACGCGCCGGCAGTGATGTACACACGTACCGTTTGGGGGGGGCAGCAGCCGGAGAAAAACAGCCGTTAAAAAACACGGTACCGTGACCGTACTACGTGCAGCGATGGCTGGCGCAGTCGAGATGACGAACGTAGCCGTTCGGCGTGCGGTGCGCTAGCTGGCTGGCTTCGGTAGCGGCTGTCGTCGATCGATTCAACAGCGTACGCTGGGATGACCGGAAATTCAAGACCCGGGGGGCCTCAAGAATTCTCCGGTCATTGGTACAGCCGTACTGATGTGAACACCCAATGAGGAGGTGGAGACTTGGTCGATGCACAGTATGTACCGTATATACAGTCTGGATGTATATACCATGTATATATAGACACAGAGGACAACACACAAGAGACTGTAGAGAGAGAGTACATTAGCACACAGCAGCCGTGGACTGTGATTGGTCGGTGGGTCGGTCAGGGCTAAACACCAATTCGCACGCTGACGCTCGGGACGATAAGAGGGTGACAGTTTGTTGATTTGCATTCGCGAGACGCGCCCCCCTCCCCGCTCCGAGCCGAGCGGACCGCGATGACCTCGGCGCGCCCCGCTCGTGAATTACGATAATTTGTCTCCAGGAGCGAAATCGGTCACCTGCGTCAACGTGACAATCACCAGACACACACACACACACACACACACAAAAGAGCTGTCTACTGCAAAACACAGCGACAAAAAATATTCCAGATAAACAATCTCCAGAACATTCACAGTCTACTAAAGCAAGCTGAGCGTGGAGAGAGGACTGAAGATTTTTTTTTTTAACCAGCACTTATTCCTATGGCCATTCTGATTTGGGTACACACACTTACGAGAAAAACTGTCAAAAATAATGCAGCACGTTAGTATGGCAGCATATATTAAGTGATGGCAGCAACAATTCTTGAGAATATTCTGAATACAGACAGAAAAGTACATTTCATACTGGAGCCACCACAGTTATATTCAGATGAACTGTGGCTACGTGAAATTTCAGGATTCATGTTCCGTCTCTGTGTGAGAGTATCTGGGCTAGCAGGACTTATGACCGGCTGAAAGGCGATCTGTCAAGCCTTTTTTAAAATCAGGCCGAGCCAAAAAGGTAATTACACTCCTCCTTGGAGCAGAAGTGCAGCAGTGGATGACCCAATTAGGCAGACCAGAGCCGTTTCACATTAAACCGGCCTCTTTTCCGACACCGATAAAAGGACTGCAATGAACGCACCACTCCTCCCACGTAATATCGTCGACCCGCAACCCTCTGCTTCGCCCCTTCCCCCGAAACCGAAAAACCGGGCCTCCAAGTCACCAAGTGAGAGGCACAGTCAGGTCGTTTGAGGCCTTCCCCCAAAGAAATTGGGGTGTACGTATTAAATCTCCCACATAAAACTCACACGGCAGAACCCAGAGCTCAGAAAGTTCTGGAAACCCAAGAAGCCTCCAGTTTAAGAGCTCAGGTGGATCAGCTGGAGAAAGGCGCAGGGAGGAACGGCCGTTTGCGGATTTTAATTGAGGGTTTTCGTCAGATGATCAAGCGCCTTGCAGTTCATAAATCTGTCTGGGAGTGAGCCGGAGCAGATGTCAGCTGTTGAGATCGTCTGCCAATCAGAGCCGGTTGCCGGGTGACAGATGGAGTGCAGAAATCCGCTCCCGATTCTAGTGGGATGCCACAGAACCCAAACCTCGCCAAGAAAGAAAGGAAGACAGAAAGAAAGAAGAAGAAAAAAAAAAAACTCTGGGAAAACTGATTTTCTTATTTTTCGAATCTTGCGAATGAAGTGTAATTTCCAAGACAAAAAAACTCGCTCTTGCTCGAGGTGGAAAAAAAGTGGCTGAACACAACTTGGACCCGGGGGAGCAGTGAAGAAGGACTGACCAAGCCAAGATGGCGCTTGTCAAAAACAGGTCCGAGGGCGGAGACGAGCCGAGCGGCTGCCCGATGAGAGCCCGACCCGTGAGGCGTGAGGCGGACCGCGTTCCCTTTCATCTCCACACGCTGGGCGCGCACTTCCCTAATTGGTGGAATGTATGGGAAGCCCCAGGAGACACTCACAGGCTATTAGCACACAGGTGCACATTCTGTGCAAAGCAAACAAAAAAAAAGCTTGCATGCCCCTGTCAGTAGTCTTTAACTTGGTCTGCATCCAATTTTACAGAAGAAAAATCTCAGCGATTATCTCATTCAATAATGATCAAAACAACTGCGGGGTGAAATATGCTTCAGAGATGACTGCTAAGCAATCTGGACCATTGTCAGTTCCCCTAAACATTAGATACACACTCAAATTCACTGTTGTAGGTATATTTTTATATTAGGATATACTGCAGCTCTAAAATGCTAAAGGGCTCAATAAAGTACTCCTATGCGCTCTAGATTTTTCAATATGACTGAACAATAGACTGAATAGCAGGATGATCAGCATTGCCCTTTTAAAGTAATACACATAAAAACATAATAATGCCATAAAAAGGCAAAGATAAATAAACCAGAGCTAGAAGCCTTTTAACTCTGTGAGTTTTATAGGACTCTGGATGTTCCACCAAAATAAAAAAATAAAAATAAAAACTCGTAGTCAATAATGAATTACGAGCATCACTACTTTGGTGAATAGCAAGGTCTGAGTACCGAATCATTTCTTGAGAAACATTAATTTCCCATTAAATAAGAATCTTATTTGAATATAACAATGGAGACGGTGGGATTTGAGGCAATAACACTTTTAGACGCCCACACCGTTAGTCTTTTTCTTTCTTTTTTTTTTACTTTGAGGAAATGTCCAGTGAAAAATATTTTCAAACAGAAAAGGTTCGTTTTTAAAAAAATTTTATTTGAGTGGTTTTGGATTCATGAGGTGCGTTAGGTCTGCTTGGCCTTGTTCTGAGGTACAGCATGCTTTTATCGATTAACAGTGAAGGGAGAGCAATATTAATATGCAAGCATGACAGCTGCCATTCCTCATACTTTATCATGGGCCAAGACAACATAAACGAATGAATATGATCTCATATAAAGGAAAACATGCAGTTCATTTTAAAAAAGATTAAATATAAATTGGTGTTATATAAAATTATAGAAAATTGGCCTGTCATGGACACAAGAGCTCACTGCGATATGTGACACTGATTTGTGTCGTGTTTGAGACAGAAAATCTATACAGCTAATTCAAAAAAGTTTATATTTGAAATACGAATTGAATTTTGCTAATGATATGCTAAGGTTTATTATGATTTCCTGCGTGTTATGAGTATTTTAAAACTTGATATATTGATAATTCTTCCGACAGCAAGGAGTTCACTCCTGTTAAATTAATGACAGGCATCTGTGCATTGCAGAATACCTGTTATGGGCTGGCAAGATATCAAGTGAAATGGCGGCATCAGGTTTAAAAATATTTCATAAACAGTTACTGACAAACACCACCTAAAACTGCCGTCAACGCTATAGGGGGAGGGATTTAAAAGTCGCGATCGAACACTGTCGCCATTTTTCTGCCCCTCTTTAGTCATAAATCCCTTTGCCTCTCTGTTCCCTGCGGCTCCCTGTAAGATTCTGTGCTCTCAGATTCACACTCATCTGTTCGCTGGTCCTGAATAACAAGACCAGGTCAAAACCTAGTGTATGGCTGGACCTAACGCACGTGATCCGGCCGACCAATGGTGTAACTTCATAACTTGGCCGACCAATGGTGTAACTTCATCACTCACTCAGTCACAGACATTCGCGTTTATAGGGCTGGCCCCGCTGTTGTGGACCAGCCAAAAACAACATCAAACTCCCACTGTAAAAAAAAAAAACCAACAAATATATAAATAACTAAATAAAAACACAAAATGCAGAGAATAATAAATTAGGAATCTTGTTCATTTGGCTCCAGGCCCTGAATTGCTTAAAATTATTATTATTATTTTTTTTTTTAAACAGTAGTTAGAAATGTGACCCCCTTGTTCACAAATTAAATAGAGAGATGCACACTGGGACTTTTTACTTTTTGTGGCTGAACGGTCTCTCTTCTTCTTCAGTGGAGTTACCTCATCGGTATCCAGGGGTGTGGTGTTAACGGTTCCTCGTCTGCCTGAACATATTTTTCCTTTGTGTCAAGAAAGACGAGTTGGCCTCTGTGTGAAGTTTAGGCAGCTAACCGCACAACTAATTTTATCTGACTCCAAAGAGGAATGGCTACTTTTCATTTCTAAAATGTTCTGTTTGGTAGGTTAAGGACTTTTCCCCCATAGCTGTCTTAAGACACAGAAAGTGTTGAGTTGATTTGTTCGTAACCTTGGCATGCATAATAATTCTTCTTGTTTGGAACAACTCAGAAAAGATACCCATTACTGATGAACAAAGTGCCAGTTGGCAATGTTGCTGGTCAAACATTTCTGGTCAATTTCTGACCATTCGCATCTATCTAGCTAACATGACGCAGTCATAAAGTACTTGCTTTCTCGTTTGAAAGCTAACGTTAGCTAGTTATCTAGAGAAGTAGGTACTAGCGCTGACTGAAGATACGAGCTAGAATCCAGTCTCAGCTGTCAGTGCCAAACCAGCTGAGACCATCTAGGTAGCTTCTGTCATTATACGCTCTTCAAGATATCCTAATTGCACTCACTGCATTAGCTAGCCAGCTAAGCTTCAGCTTGCCAGCCTTCTAGCCATCTGGTTGGCTAATTAGCTGGATATATCGTTCCTGTGCAAGTGGAGACCAAATGTACTCTGGATAAGCTAAAATTAAATAACATTTGGGGGTTTTTCCAAAGTCGCTCGGTGAAAGTTTTTCCCAAGAACGCTGCAGATGGGTGCTTTATCTGTGCAACTGCCGGCATCTTTTCCTGAGCCTTCACACCTGGAATTATGACCAAAAAAAGGAAGAACGAAAAAACGTCCTGGACAAAAAGCTGAACGCTATGACGAGTTTCCTCCTCCTTTAAAGGCACAACTACAGGGAAAACAATCCGCAAACTGCAGAAACGGGACACTTGATTGTGCTCAGAGACCTTCTGTTCCGGGGAGCCATTTTCCTCTTCAGTCAGATTTACTTTGCAGCTCAGGCAACTCGCTAGACGCTCACCTCTTTGCTTGAAACAGACACAAACGCAAACACATTAATGCAAATCAGCAACTGTTAACATTACACCACTAGACAGGGGAGAGTCCCTGCCGCTTCAGAAAGGGAGATATTCGAGCCAGCAATCCCAGAGTGCACTGCTCCATTGTGTTTGCAAACAAAAGGCTCGGCTTTTTAAACACAAAGTAGCAGAGGGGTAAGTGATTTTGGACAGGGAACCAAATGAGAGATATTCTTCATTTATCACTCTCTGTATTTTGAGTCCATGTTTCTTTTCTGTCCCCTGTGGAGGTTTCCTTTTGACATAACATGACATGTAACAATCACCCTGAGTCCCCCCCCCCCCCCCAGCTTGATTACTGACCAGAAGAAGATGCACCTAAAACCTGACCCTTGTTCTCAAAGGTACTGAGACCTGGTCTTTCCAGAACACTTTCTCAAAAGGCAGCTACGAGGGTAATTGAGTTTTACAGTTCATCCTCATTTCACTCCTTAAACGATTCTGTTTATGGTCAAAAAAAAACAAAGCAAAAACATTGTCTTTGTGCCTCTTCATTGTACTCTAAAACAGTTCTCCTGGTGTAATGTAATCCATTTTCCAACCCACAAATGAAAATAAACAGAGCCAAAAAACATCAGGGGAAAAAACAGGCTGTACAGGAAAGGGGGGGGGGGGGTAAACAAGAAATGCAAAACCTGTCTAAATAGGTTCCCTCACCCACACTTAAGAGTGCATTCTCTAGGTTCCCTCACCCACACTTAAGAGTGCATTCTCTAGGTTCCCTCACCCACACTTAAGAGTGCATTCTCTAGGTTCCCTCACCCACACTTAAGAGTGCATTCTCTAGGTTCCCTCACCCACACTTAAGAGTGCATTCTCTAGGTTCCCTCACCCACACTTAAGAGTGCATTCTCTCAGGCGACGGAGCGTTTCAGTGCGTCAATGGCCCTCCACGCTAAGCTCCTGAGCAGGTTCTCCAGCCCTCCTTTAAACACCCTTGGAAGGGATTACACTGGCAATCATTTCCCTCGAAATAATCCCCCCAGAAAGAGGAGCCGCGGAACAGGGCGAAGGCCCCGGGGCCGCTCGTCCGTGGAGGCTGACGTGGGCGGGGCCTCGCGGGGGGGGGGGGGGGGGGGGCGTGCTCGCCCGGGCGCGACCTAACGCCCTCGTATCGAGCTGCAGAAAGCCCCTCGATCGTCCCCCCCCCACCCCCACCCCAAAGAGCAGGGTAAGCACGCCTGTGGATGTCTAAATAACAGATTCGCATGGCCCTTAATAAAAACACGACCGGCGCGTGACAGCGGGGGCGTCTGAGAGCGCTCTGTACCGTAGAGGGGTGCGGCTCCACCCGTGCTCGAACGAGTTACCGCGGTTACAGCGGAACACCGGGTCCCCGACACCGGACGGCTTTTAAAACGCGGTGGAGAGGTCCTGGTCGGTACAGTCTGGCGAGGGGGGGGGGAACCGGAACTGGCGGCCGTGGCATACCGAGTTTCCGCTCGAGTCGCCACAGGTTCACCGTAGGGAACGGCCCGACGACCGTTCCCTTCGACCCTGACCCGACCGCTCTAATGGCTGTCCGCGTTTGACAGAACCCAGGCGAATAAACCGTAAACTGCACAGACAGATCTCTCCTGTTAACAAACAAAACAAAATGGCCTGTGTTCCTGAAAGCAGACTGCGCAAAGAGAAGAAAAAAACATTTTAAAAAGAGGAGCGTGGCTGAAAAAAAAAAAGGAGAAAAAACAGACTGATACGTGTAGCTTACACTTTAATCAATAGAAAAGGCTAGCAGCTGGGAGAGTCCGAAGACCTGCGTGAAAAAAATCCTGAGAAGAAAGGAGGGAAAAATAAAATAGAGGCAGCTTGCTTTGCTGTCTGCAGTGTTCAGCGCCTGGTTTCTTTCTCTCCTCCCCCCCCCCCCAGTCCCCATCCCCAGTATGAGCAATTAAGCCAGACCAATTTCTATAAATATTCCCCTCCTATACTTACTGACAGGCTGCTACACAACCTGTGATTATGGGCTGACAGCTCCACAAAGCGGGCCCCTGGCCCCGGCCCCTGCCAGCTTTATTCCAGCGCACCGCGCCTGTGTGCAGTAATCATGTGCGTGGGGCGACCGGGTGAGAGAGAGAATTAAGCACCCGTGGATAAAGCGGGGGTGGGGGTACGGGGGGGGGGGGAGAGGGGGGGGGGGTGTGGTGCAGCGGCAGGCTGATGCTTCTGTGGGGGGGGGGGGAGGAAGGGGTGGATGGGAATGGGCTGCCACAGCCCCTCACCAATTTAACCAGGTCACCCCCTTCCACATCACCCCTCTCTGTTATGGGGAGGCCCGAGAGCGGGAGCAAATGCTGTGTGTGTGTGTGTGTGTGTGTGTGTGTGTGTGTGTGTGTGTGTGTGTGTGTGTGTGTGTGTGTGTGTGCTTGCGTAAACACGTGAATGCATGTGCAAGTGCGTACGTGTGTCCTGGTGTCTGTAGGTGTGTGTTTGTGTACGTGCGTCCTGATGAGTGTGTGAGTGTGTGTGTGCGTGTGCGTGTGTCCGGGTGTGTGTGTGTGTGTGTATGTGCTCTGTACGCTTGTTTATTGGGTGGCGTTGCAGTCTGAAGCCCCTCTGCACCCAGGCGTTTTATTTCCCCCTGGGGGGCGGGGCCTGCTGTTGCCAGGGCTCAGACGCTCAGCGGAGACGGTCTCCGCTCGGACGCGCTAACGATCTGTCGAGCTGCGGGAAACTCGAACCCGAGGGTCAGCCCTCGCGCCGGGCCGCCCGATAATCTCCACCTGTCTGCCCCCGCAGGACAGTCGGCTGCGTCCTACCTACCGCCTGCGCTCCCTCGGACCACCATCGCGTCGACCTGGCGGCGCACGCCGGACACGCAGCCGATGGTTTGAAACGTGAAATCGGGCCACGGCCTCCCTGCGCCGATGTTTGACCTCAATCCCCGGACCTTCCAACAATGCAGTGCAGTGACACCACTCCCGAAACGCTCACACACACACCATCGGCACACACACACACACACACACACAGACGCACTGCAGCCGAACACACTCCTGCTCTGGCCCTCTCAGATCAAACGAGCGGAGGACACAAAGGGAGTGAATGTTCAAATTGGAAGGTATTTAAAAAAAAAAAAAAAGAATTACAGTAAGAAAGAAGAAGAGTGGTATCAGTTTTTATCCATGCAGCTGAATGCCCTCGGTTGGACAGGAAGTGATCCTCTTTGTTCTCCCCAGAACCCTATCTGCGTAAAACCATAGAGAACCAGAGCAAAGGTGCTCCGTTCAGCTGTGACATCAGAACCAGTGACCAGCCACTTATAAAGTCTCATTTGAGAAGCTCGACACGGCAGCCGTCTGTCTCTTCACAAGCAGGCGAACGCGGGGACAAAAATAGATTCTGCCACTTTCATGCAACGTATAATTCAAGTGTCTGTAATTCAAAGACAGCGTGAATTTCAAGAAAGCTCAAAGAACAATCTTCAGCTGAGACAAAGAACTCGACGCTCGTGTGCGCGTAATTCTTTCCACAGTCTATACCCGTATCTATCCGACAACAATGCCTCCATTTTGTCATCAGGCTACATGCAACGTTCAGCGCCATGCCTGTATAAGAGAGTGCGTATTTGTGCATGTCGTCTGTGCGTATCCCGCGCGAAGTTCGACTTGTCTGCAGCTCAAACCGGCCGCAATTCTCTCTCCTCCTGTGGGCCCTGTATTTTAATACACCGCATTATGGCTCCCCGCACGCGGCTGATCCCCTTCTCTCTGCAAAGCAATCTGGGACAGATGGGGTCTGGACTGAACTCAGCTGCGGCGTTAGTGTTCCACATGTCCCTGTGTTCGGCCATCTTAGCGCACCTTGGTTTCTGCGGCTCGTGGTCTTTAGTCTGTGAGGCTGATTGATTGACAGCTTGGGGGCTTAACTGAGGGGGGAGGGGGGGGATGATTGTTGCTGTTTCCTGACGAGGCGCACGGGCTCATGTACGGTGTAGGGACCAGCAGCGGTACAGAAAAACTAAAAATTAAAAATAAAAAAGGGGGTGGGGGTTTGACACTGTGCGAGAGAAAGTGTGCAGGGCTTTTTGTACTGCACGCGGAGGAAAGATTAGGTTTTACAAACAGAGCTTGTGCGGTTTTCTGATGCAAAGGTGAGATTATTTAGCAGCAAAGAGAGGTATTGAGTAGAGAGGGTGGGGTTTTTAGTACACTATGGGACAGAGAGGGTGGGTTTGTAGTACAGTGCAACTCACTTGGGAACTACTGGACCTAGGAATATGCCAGATGTACTAATAAAACAGGATGGAATAATTAATATGCAAATGTTGTTTATATACTATGCGTGCAATAGCAAAACACTCAGTTAAAACAAAAATAATTACAGGACATGAATAGATAGTACATTCTCTTTATATTTCATCTTTGACTTTTGTTTCAGCTAATAAACAAACTAATAGAAGCGTTTTCATTGGAAAACTACGTATCCACTTGCACACGTAGTATCTTCTGATTTCACATAAAATGCCAAAAAAAAGAGAGATAAAATTAAATAAATGTCTGTTCTTGATCACTGTAACAGGCACAAAATAAAGGTTATTTCCGGTGACAGAGTCGCTGGCTGCCTGAATCTTAGGAAAGTTGGACCAAAGTACAGCTATGAAGTGTTCAGAACATTCGCTAGTCCACACACTCAAAAGTTTTCAAAGATAGGGATAAAAAATTAAAAAAAAACACTGGCAGGTTTATCAAGATATAACGCCGTTATGAGACCGGTGCCAAATCACAAAAATAACATTAGCGAAAGCTACTCATTTATGTTTCAAAGTTCACTTGACAACGAGCAGCGCTATTGTTGGCCGAACGTTTGGAATAAATTGGCAATCCGGCAACTTTCGTTTATAAAAAGCGAAACGTGGCCAAAATAAAAACGCGTTTTACGTTTCGGCTGAGAGGACTGCGCCATCGTTCGGCCAACGGATCGAGCCAAGCTGAAGGTGAGAAGCAGCATTAAACTGTGTCTCACCTGCGAGGGGTTCTCATTCATAAACTGACGCACGATATATTTCACTACTAAAGCTACTGTCTGATAAAAGGTAAAAAAACAACCTCACACTGGCTGTAATTTACGAAGACATTTCCTTTACACAAATTTGTTCCTTCTTTTTCATTGGAAGGTAACTCAGCACCTATGAGTACATTGCTACAATTTTCCAGGAAGGACACTCTTCTTAAAAGTGGCCTGCACAGTATCGTATGGGTGGGGGGGGGTTATAATATTGTACAGCAGCAAAAACCCTGTTCCTGGAGATCTACCGTCCTGCAGGTTCACACCAATACCGTCACAGCACACAGCTACAGACCTCTTTGAGCTGCTAATTAGTAGAATCATGTGTGCCAAATCAGGGTTGAAATGAAGACACACATGACAGTAGCTCTCCAGGAACAGAGTTGGGCAGCCCTGCTGTACAGGGTGCATGGCAATGCCAGGACGGGTACTGTAAGGCTGGGGTAGGGAACCAAACCTGGCTCCCTAAAAATCAGCATGGGCCCCAAAGATAGATATAATGTGTATATTCATTTGCTTAGAGTTTGTACAGTGTGTATATTTTACGGGAAGGATGGAAAATTTACTGCAATGGAATACAAATGGTACAGCAGAAAGGAGAGAAAGTAAGAACTTGATAAAGATGCACTAATTCAAATCGTTGGCAGTGAGTCGCACAATGGAACCGGGCTCCAGTCAGACAGGCATTTATAACAAAACATTTTAACTTGACGTTCTTTTTTTTATTAACCTCAAAGTACGCCATTACGAGACATCGTCCGTTATTATCCTGGTTGAGAAAACCCTTTTTTTACAGCCTTTGTGTAACGGCGGCACTGAAATTAATTTACGGCGCGCGCGTTGCAACTTTTCATTGTCTTAACAGGCGGAGACGCAAGCGCTTCACTGGAGAGCGGCGTAATCTTTATCAAGAGGGGACATCTGACCTCGTAAATTTCCTCCGCCGCTCGGGTAATCACTGCCATCCCCCGGCAAAGTGTGCGACAACACATTCAGACAACAAACGACTTCCAGCCGAGGTTTCCCCGCGCACAGAACGCGCGTTCAGAAGCGCCATCAGAAACGACCGTCTTAGATAAGCCTAACCCCTCCCAAACTGTATCCAGGCTGAATTATGCGCCCTCTGGCAACACGTTCGTGATCCGTGTTCCAGTCGGAGGGGTGAGGTAGGACCGGGGTGCGTGGTGACGTGTGGGCGGGGCCTGTGGCACGGTTCTTTGAGAAGGTAAGAGAGAGACCGCGGCCCTGTTGCTTGGCTGTGTACTGTGCAGAATAGGGGGCTTGGTGGTGTCGTACAGGGGGGCTTGTGATGCTGTACGGGGGGGGGGGGGGCTTTGTGGTGTCTTACTGGGGGGGGGGGCTTTGGGTGTCGTACAGGCAGGTGAGCGGTTTTAGCGTCATGCTAGACTTACCTGCCATCTGCTGAATTCCACTGAAGGCTCCCAGATTACTGGAGGAAGTAGCCTGCTGAAGAAGCTGAGAACGAGAGAGAGAGGGGGAGAGAGAGAGAGAGAGCAAGAAGGAGGGAGGGAGAGAGGGAGAGGGAGAGAGAGAATCAGGAAGGGGACACCAGCTTAACTGCGTATGTAATAACTGAAAGTTTACGCGGAGTAACACACTGTAACTGACACACTTTGGGTAAAGAGGAGACAAGGCATTGACTAATGCATGATATCATGACAGTGCAGCGATTTATACGCTTCCTTGTTCTTGCAGTAGGATTAGAAAACATATAAACTATCTGAATAACAAACTGTGGTACTGACAGTTCCTAACATATCAAGTACCCGGTCCTTTTAAAAACAGATAAGATGTCTGTAGTTGCTGTGAAAAAAGGCAAAATGTCAAGGTGTGATTTCCTTCTAAAGGATCTCCTGCTCCTGCTGCTGAACAGTTGCCCCCCTCTGTAAAGTTCACATATTTTCTATAAAAGGACAATATATCCTGTTCCATATCTCCAGTACAGTTCAAAATGGCGCCACGCAGAGTCAGTTCTACAGGCTTTCTATAAACAAGCGTCTGGAAAAAAACACAGTGTTCTCAAGGCCAGCAGTGTCACTGTGGCAGAGCAGGAGCCGTTCCTTTATCGCCAGGCCCCTGAAAGCGGGGAAACATCGCTACGGCCTGTAATACCAGCGCGTTTACACGCCGGTAAAGGTTACACCCGAAAGGAAAGGGCAGTCCTGTGGACAGTGGCACCCATAATTAAAGGAAAAGTTACGCGTGTCTGTGCTGCTGTGTGTATAAACAGGTGTCAGAGAGGCTGGGGGTGGAGGGAGTGGAGAGGGGGGGGGGGAGATGGGGGGCAGAAGAGTGGAGATTAGGGGGGATAGTGAGGGAGGGGGGCGGGGGGGTGGGTGGGGGGTATCGGGGGGTGCGGAGGCGGGGGCGGGGCTCAGCGGGCGGTGACTGACTGCGGCTGCTGCGACGGCTTGGTTGGCGGTAGGCGACGGGGCGACGGAGGCGGGGCTTCTTACTGCCAGATACTGCGGGGTGAGGCCGCCCAGGCCGGTCAGGTTGCCCCAGGTGGTGGCGCTGTTGAGCTGCTGCATCTGCTGGGCCAGCTGCTGCTGCAGGCGCCGCTGCTCCTTGTCCTTCTGCGTGTCGGCGAACTTCACCACGATGGGCGAGGAGCAGCCCTGCGGGGGGGGGGGGGGGGGGGGGAGGGAGAGCGTCATCAGGTTCCGCGCACACGCACACACATGCACTCGTGCACAGGCACATGCACGCACGGACGGACACACACGCTCACACGTACAAACACATGCACACGCACACACACTTGCACAGCTGTGCACACACGCTCACAGGTACACACACACTCACGCTCACTCGTGCGCACACACACACACACGCGCACACAGTATCTGGGGAAAGGAAGGACTGATTCTCCATTTAATACACTCTCAACAACCCCAAAATTGAAATTCCGGCTTTGAATTCAATAGCAAAAAAAGAAGAAGAAAAAAAAAGAGGCACTGTGGATTTATTTCAGTGATTTCCTGATTTATAAAACTATTTCATCACCTCAATGAAACGGAGAGTGGGAATGGTCTGGCGCTGAGATCTAACGGCTAGCTAGCGCGCGCGCGGCTACGGCAACCGTCCTGCAACTTCCTCCTCGCCGCGCCTTCGCGGTTCCACGAGGCCGCGGGCGCCACGGCGTCGGACCCGCGTCTTCGAGAACCCCGACTATCAGCGCGCGCGTCCATCGTGTGTTCAGTACGTGTTCAGCATGTGTGTGTGTGTGTGTGTGTGTGTGTGTGTGTGTATGTTCAGCTCTTCTCAGGACTGGCGGTGCTCTACAACCTCGACGAAAACAGGCAGGAAAGGGGCGAGAACACAAGGACACGAAAACACCAGGGGGTGTCCAATCTAACCCTAAAAGGGCCGGTGTGGGTGTGGGCTTTTGTTCTAGCCCAGCACTGACACCTGATCCAGCTTAATTAGCTAATCATGGTCTTCAATCAAGAGCGCGATAATTAGAAACAGGTGTCGAAATGATCGGCTAAAACAAAAACCTGCACCCACACCAGGCCCCATTTTTCGGGGTAACACTGCACACCCCTGCCCAGCACAGAAAGGGTTGGTGTTCGGCTCGCTAATGCACAGCTCAGGATGCACGTTTGTGCTAAGCGCAGATATACTGCGGTCCACACCGCCGCACTGCATGCAGGGAACGCCCTGAATCACAACACGCAGCTCCTGCCCCGACTGCGTCAGCTCGTGGGGCCGACTGTCAAACACAGCTGCACCTGCCTTAATGTCATTTACCCACGGTGCATTTGCTGCCACCTCCATTACGCACGCACAGACAGGCATGAACGCACACACAACCGCACACTTAGACACACACAACCGCACACTTAGACACACACACACACGCGAAAAAAAGAACACGCATGGGCACACACACACACACACACACACACACACGCGCGAAAAAAAGAACATGCATGGGCACACACACACACGCAGACACACACACACACACAAAAGGTGCAACGAGTTCTTTCGGTGGGATCACAAGCCAGGGCAAATCTAGGGTTACACCGAAGGTTCCATTTCCACAAAATATCCTCTTGCACTTAACAGGCCTCCTCCCGGAATTAATCAAACTGTCAGCTACTCAGAGACGTGCAGATGGCACACATATATTACGTTTGCCCGGCTGTGTTGAGTCGCGGCGTAGACGGGCACGCGCATCTGTGAGACGTGTGTGCAACAGGGAAGGCGCTGAAATGAATACGGGATCGGAAAGACTGATATCGAACTGTGCAGCGTACGTGCGCACTTCAAAACCCACCCTTATATGCACTTACACCACCCACAGCAGCAGATGAAACAAAGTCATCGGCACCATACGGTAGGCCACAGTTCAATTTACTAGGCCGTGTATTTTTGTCAGATTGCCCGAGTGGATTCAGGGCATTTTGAGATCAAAAAGTCACACATCGCTTCATCTGTGGGATCTGAGGGGAGAGAGAACCTTTGAGAGATCGATATCTGATGGAAAACTGCCCCCCCCCCCACCCCCCGTTGCACGCCAGCTTGCCCAGTATTCCCAGAATTCCCAATTCACTGAGGGGAATCTGATCCGACTGTCGTCAAGGGGCTTTCTGGGTCCGGGCGTCTCGGAGATGTTTATTCCATTTGTAAGAGTAATTTTCTTTTTTTTCTGTTCTTCTTCCACTGAGTGACAAGGGGGGGGGCGGGAAAAAAAAAAAAAAACAATCTGCTGGAGGTGCCAATCAAGGGGTCCCGCCTCGGCCCTCTGAGCGCCGCGGGGCCGGCCTTCACTCCGTTAAATATCTCATTACATCTGCCGACACCCCTGAGATTGAAACGGGTCTGCGGCCTACGACTGCGGAGAACGCCGCCGCCCCTTCCTCCTCCTCCTCCTCCTCCTCCCCAGCCCGGAGTGCGCCCCCCCCGTACCTCCCGAAACGCTCCCGACCCCGCCCCGCTCCGTTTCCACACGCGGGTTCAACCACCCCCCCCCCCGCTACATTAATTACATTTATTTATTTCCACCGCCTCTCCATTTCGCAGCGGAGGAATTAAAAAGCACACTCCAGTTCACTCGCTAATCAATTCCTGTTCTGTTCAGTCTATCATTACCTGCCGCCGCACAAGGACAAGAAAAATATTGGTTTCACATTTCAGGTTTTTCAATCGCGTTCCGCTCGCTGACAGCGCGCCGTCTCCGGGGGGGGGGCCTGCAGGCGGGAGGGGGGTCGAGACGTCGTTTTACCGGAGCCGCGGACGGTTAGCCGCTAACGAAACGGAGCGCGGCGCGAGCGCGTCGCGTCCGGCTCTTTGAGGACGTCGTCCTCTCGGAAAAAACCGCTCGAGAGCCTCGTCTGGAGAGGACGAGGCGGCCGGAGTGGGGGGGATGGCCGCCACGTCCGCAGGTCGGTGGAACGGTTCGCCATCAGCCGAGCTCAAACGAGTCCGCTTTCACGCCGAACATTTCCGGCGGGCTGACTTTGCAAATGAGTCCGTCGAAGCTCTACACGGTCTGGAGAGCCGCGTAATGCGTACGGTCGGGTTTTACTGCGGCACGGTCAAGCGCGTCGCCCCGCTAAATCTCCACGGGCTCCGGGCGAGTCAAACGGCTTTAAAAAAAGACCGCTAATTCTCTGAGAGACGCGGTCCCTTCTGCCGCGAGCGGAAGACCAATCCTGACCGCATACGCTCCGCTCCTCCTGAGCAGAACGCTTCGGAGAGCACGTACGCCATCCCAACTGACGCCTTCGCTAACGAGCGTGAGCGGGACTTCACCCTGCCCTCGTGCAAAAACACCCTGACCAGCAGGACAGAGGAACGCACCGGAAATTAGGCTGTTCCATTACCATGGCCAGTTTGCCAGGAGCCGATGCACAGCCGGTGTGGGTTAACCAAAAACACCGATCGCTAGCGTGCCCAGTGCCGGGAGAATAACAGATGAAGGACCTCTGGTCACTGCAGGTCATTGGCTCCTGTCATTGGGCTGAACCCAAGGTCCTACGGCTGAAATTTAGCCGTCCTAAAGGAACGCCAGCATCAATTACAGCTCTTTCTGCGAGGTCAGCGGGTTAGGGGTTTGAAGAGGACGTCGGTTAAGGCGCCCCCGGTCGCAGGCGTTTCCCAGTACGGCACTGGCCGTCCCCTAACCTTCCCGCGGTGTCTCGCCTCTCATACCTAACCGCTATTTTCAGCCCGCGTTCCTCCCATCCGCGAACACGGCCGCCATTTGCAATCTCGCGAGGAAACGTCCAAAGGCCTTCGTCGCGTAGACGTCCTGCTGAAACGCACGCTACTGCTACCCCCCCCCCCACACCACCCCCACCCTGCTACAGTAAAACGGCCTCACGTGTATCGAAGGTAAAAACAGAAACGAGGTCAACAAAATGGGCCGATTGCTGGCTTGTTCGCGGGGAGCGGAGGGCTAGTCCGCTTCAGGACGGCGACGCCTTTGTGTCGAGTTCCACAGCCGCTCCGCTGCACGCCGCGTGTGGCCCGAATCGCCATGACGACGGGGGACGGCGAGGGTCGGCAAACGGGATGCGACCGTTAACGAACACGGCGGCGAATCAGACTTTGGCGGGGGTCCGTAAACAAAGCGGAGGGGAGCAGAAATGAAGTTGACCCAGTTTGGGCTTCTGGGAGTCGGCCAGGGTAAACACAGCGGCTCGATCAAACAAACAGGGGGCCCCATGTGCACCATTCACTCCCCGCACCCCCCCCCCCAATCTGACCCCACGGCTGCTGTCATTTCCATTTTCAATATCTCCTCATTTTCTTCTCTTTTCAACACTGGCCCTCGTCCAAAAAATCAGGACTAAACAGGACATCTAAAATGGCTCTAATGGAAAGAGAAAAAAAAAAACCTTGCCAATAACCACATGTCACTCACAAACATCCATCCCCAGACACATAGCTTTTTATTTATTTTTAAATTGCTAATGGGTTACATAAAAAGTACAGGCCACCTCCTTGCCCTCCCGCCAAAGCAGTTTATTCCAGACTGAAAAGGACAAATGAAGCCATCCCGTGCAATTTTCTGCTTTATAACTTCTGACGACAGCAACAGCGCAAACACGACGAGTGCGTTCAGCCGAACTGCTGGGGTGGGGGGGTGGGGGTGTGATGAGCGAGATTCGGCTTTAGCGAGGGCGTGGGACACGATGGCGCCGTTCTTACGGCCTCCCGCTCGCACACACACGCACGCCCACACACGCACACACACACACACACACGCACGCACACACACACACACACACACGCTCGACACACACACGCACACATACGCTCGCACGCGCACACACACACACACACACGCTCGCACACACACACGCACACATACGCTCGCACGCACACACACACACGCACGCACACACACACACACACACGCTCTCACACACACACGCACACATACGCTCGCACGCACACACACACACGCACGCACACACACACACACACACACGCTCGCACACACACACACACACACACGCACGCATGCACGCACACACACACACGCGCACGCGGGACACAGCTGTGTGGCAGTCAGTAACGAGCGACCTGAAAAAGAGAAGGGGGGGGGGGCCCCTGATTTTGCGAACGAGGGCCTGCTCGGGTGAGGGCTGAGGACACGGTGGCTGAGTGTGCGGGACAACGGGACGGGACGGGACGGGACGGGACAGCATATCGTTCGAAAGGACGCGCCGCGGAAGGCCGAAACCCATTCGAGGAGTCATCAAAGGTGACATTTTGACTTGCGTCGAGCGGGGGGGACTCCAGCAAAGACTTTATTGCTCTATCGAGGAACACAGGAAACGTTTCCAGAGGCCTGCTGGCACTGGCTGGAGGTTGTCTGGCTTTAAAGTCACCTTCCAGCGCCTCTGGCAGGGGTCCCGCTTCATCCGCGGGACAGCCGCTGCAGCCAAGACCCGTCTTATCTGACGCCGGCTCTTAAAAACAACGTCCTGCCCCTTTCAAGAGGAACGGAGTCCCTTCAACTCTCATCTCACGGTTTTGTTTTTTTTTTGGACTTTTTGTGACTGTTGTGTAAGTATTCGGAGCATTTTTTTTTTTAGTCGCGTGTGTGTTTTACCCCCCCTACCCCCTCACCCCCACTTTCAATTTCAGCAAAAGAATGTAGCTGTGACATTTCCCAAGTGACTCCACCACACAGAAACATCAGCAGAGGAGGAAGCAGGAGAGAGAGAGAGAGAGAGAAAGAGAGGGAGAGGGAGAAAGAGAGAACGAGAGGGGGAAAAGAGAGAGAGCGCGCAGGAGAAGAGTCAGAGAGAGAGAGAGAAAGAGAGAAAGAGAGAGAGAGAGAGAGGAAAAAAGAGGGCAGAATGATACAGTACCTCCATGGTCTGTGACTGGTGCATGGCTTTGATTGCATTCTGTGCCATAGCCCTGGTAGAAAACGTGACAAACGCACAGCCTGCAGGGGGGACAACGGGAGAGGAGGAGCGGGAGGAGGAGAGACCAGAGAAAACAAAACAAGACAAAAGGGTTGGACAACTCGTTATAAACCCAAAAAACAGAGATTCTACAGTCAACGCTCCACAGGACGACATTTTTTTTTTTTTTTTAAACTCGGCAGCGAGCACACGGAGATTCAGAACGACATCAACCACAGGAAACATCTGCTTTTTCTTTTTTTCATTCACAGCCCAGGACTTGTTAATCTAGAAGCTTCAGACGTGAGACGTTTTTTTTTTTTTTTGGACACACCATGGGGTGTGAGGGTGGGTCTGGATATTGAATGGGGGGTTGGGGGGTTGAGGGGGGTGGGGGGGTTAAAACGCTCCCCCTCTCTCTCACACGCGGGACTTCGCGGGGCTCGGTTACGGCTGATGGAGGGGCCGCCGGTCCGCCGGTGCGCCGGGAGAGCGGGCGACTCGGATTAGCATTTATATTCACCCGCTCAGCCGTCCGCGTCCCGTACGGAGACGCCCCCGCCCCCCCTCCACCCCGGACCCCGCGTTCGTCACCGCTGAGCCTCGGCTCTCCGTAATGATGACAAACGGTCCCGGCGGGTGGTTCGCGGGTTCCGGGGGGGGGGGCACCGCGGTCTGCGTGCGGCTAAAACGGAAACGGCAGCTCGGTTCGCAGGCCGCGGACAAACTGCGCCAATTTGGGAGCGCGGCGCCGTTTGGCGGTAAAAAGGCGTCTCTAAGAGGGGGGGGGGGGTCGTTTCTGTGTAATCTCAGCCTCCCCCCCTGATGGAAAATGACTTTTCTCCCCTCCGGTGGACAGAGTCACAATTACGCGGATCTGTTTTTGTTGTTAATACAGGATCAGATCCGGCTCTTTTTTTTTTTTTTTGACTACGCCGGCGTTGTGAGAGAAGGGTGGAGTCCCCCCCCCCCAGTTTCTTTCATCCCCGCTATAACCCGTTTAGCGGTTCAAGGGATGATTAGAAAAAAATAAATATGGAAGGAACCTGCAAAGCGTTTCAACCCCCCAGGCTGAGTAAGGGCAGCAGTGAACACAGAGACACTTTATTAAGAGATCAGTCTGATCAGCCCCACGTGAAGGAGATGGAATTTACCAGATTATCAAGTCATGACTGCAGTGACATCTGATTCACAGAGCAGACGTACGGACAGACAGTGACAGAGAGAGAGAGAGAAAGAGAGAGAGAAAGACAAGGGGAGAGAAAAAGGCCAAGAGAGAGAGGTGGGAGAGGGGGGGAGAGAAAAAAAGAGAATGAAAGTGTAAGAGACCAACAGGATTGTCAGAGGGATTGTGTAATAGAGCACAGAGAGAGAAAGAGAGAGAAAGAGGGAGAGAGAAGCTCCCTGTCATTAACACAAGTGCTATCATTGACCTGCGAGTTTCAAGGTTTCACAGTTGTTCACCTTCCCTCTCTTACAGGAGGAATGCTAAAAGTTCTCCAGCCTGTGGGCTGCTTGCTGGGGATTGGCTGGGCGCTCATTATGTCATTATGCACAGCCTCCTCCAGGAGTTCACAGACGAGGTCGGTTACTGCGCACCATTTCCACAGCGAAACGGCAAGAATACCGGCCTCGTTCTGTCCCGTTTAACACGGCCACAGCAAGCAAGCGAAAGAAAAGCGAAATAAATTCATTATCAAGCAAAACATCATAAATAATCATTTTTGACTAGAAAATTGAAAAAAAAGTGTCATGTAGATTTGCCGTGTCATTTCAAAAAAAAAAAAAAGTTGGTAAACACTGAATTCCACTTTCGGTAGTTCGGCATTGTTAAAATGACCCAGATGTGACTTCTCTTTAGAAAAGTAATGAAAACTCATCTCTCCGTGAGGTGACCCATTTGTCAGACTTTGGGAGCGCAGTGTTCAGATTCCAGGTCCTCACTCGCTCTCCCCGCACAGCGCAGTAAGAGCGTGAGTTCAGAGAGGCGGGAGGCTGCTTTGCGTTTCGCCCGAAGGAAGAAAAACATGTATTCTCTCTGAATTTCTTACGATGCCAGCCTCTCTCTCTCTCTCTCATTCTCTCTCTCTCTTTGTCCCTTTCCTACAGGGACCTGATACAGAACAGTCACTGCATTACAGTGCGTGGAGTAGATTAATAAAACACGTCCACAGAGGGCACAGTAATTTACTCTCATCAAAAAAAAAAAAAAAAAAATGTATAAATAAATTTTTTAAAAAGTCCAACTACTTTGGTAATTTGGTGGCTAGACGACGGAGATACGGCTAAAAATACGGCAGTCCGCATTCTGTCGTCATGTGCCGGGGAGAGCAGTCCTTTAAAGAAAGTAGGGTAGCTCCCTGGGCTCCGGCTTCCGCGCGCGGTGCGCTCCATATTTTATTAATAGCCGGCTGGGCGCAGCGCTGGGGCTGGGCTGGGCTGAGCGATGCCGCTGCTTAGCGCCAGGCAGAGCGCTAGCCGCGGCTCGGGGGCGCGCGGATGAGCGGGAGGCCTAGTTGAAGACCCATTTATCAGCACCTGAGAGCAGCGCTGCATCCTCCTGCAGCCGCTCCTTATACTTTCTTCTTCTTCAGTTTTTTTTTGTTTTGTTGCTATTTTAGACGATTGCATTTCCACCCAGTCAGATTTCTGTAAATAACTCTCTCTCGCTCTCTCTGTCTCTCTCTCTCTGTAAAATCTCGGAACGCGGATGGCTTATTGGATCTTGTGTACGGCTGAAATATTAATTCGGGACTTGAAGAGCGTGATGGAGGAGGAAGCGAGAGGAATCTGGAAAGATGGAGGACGCAGCGGGAGAGAGCGGCTGCCCGAGGAACAGAGAGGCTGCTGGGAAGTCAGAGGACTGACGCGCTGGTAGCGTGCGCCTACAGAGCGGTGGTAAGTCTGCTCAGATAGATACGTTAAGAGAGAAGACTCAACAAAAAAGACAACATATACAACACGACAAAATAAACAGAATCAACCAAATGACAGAAGAGACACCAACTCTACCTTGTGTTGGAAGAGAGGACAGACAGGACATTTAGATATCTGCACATTTTGTTTTTTACTGAAATGTTAGAAGTATGAGGAGGCCATTGACCATTGGGCAGTTCCTGTCTTGTTTGTCAGTGCTTATAAACAGCAACTGGGTTGTTATGAAGACTAAATCCACCCATTCGTCTCCAGGAGGACATCCTCAGCACTGCCACCTGCTGGACGGAGGGGAGACTTGCAGCGTGGGGCTGCCATGGCGTCGCAACACCTCAGGTGGCCCAAACTAAAGATGGGGAGGAAGAAAGACAACCTGCCCAGGCCTCATGAAAGCCCAAAAGCACAAAAGCCTCCTTCTTCTTAAGAGCTTCTCTTGGAAAACATTTTTTTTTAAATTTCGGCACAACAGTGGGCGGTTAAGCACAAGACATAGCTAATGGCCTGAACTCAACCCGCCTATTATTTATTCATTTTTCAACAAAGAGTTTTTGAGCGAGGGAGGGAGGGAGACTAGCCGCTGTTCCAAATTAGAAACTGAAAGCACTAAAGAGAGAGAGAGAGAGAGAGAGAGACAACAAAAAGTGCAGAATAAGACTAAAACACAAGACACATCCAGAGGAGTTTTCCACCCAGCGGTCCTATGGAACAGTCACATCTTTTAGGTCAGTATCGTTCCGCCCGGCGGTCAAGAGGGAAGTAATCGAGTCAGATCTTTCCAGAGGGGTCTGCGATTCGTTTTCCCAGATTCGCTGGTAGGACATCTCCTGACCCTAATCCTAACCGACTCACGAAGACACGAGTAACTGATCCAGCCTCAGTGACCCGAGGCGCATCCATCTTCATCGCGAGAGACAGAGGACGGACTGATTCACATGACAGTGAGCGAGGCTGTAAGAGAGAGCAGCAGCTTCTTCACAGGAGTCAACTGCTCAAGGAAGCAGAGTTTCTTGACCTGAAGGACCAGGAAGCGTTTCTTGGACCTGAATGGACCAGGAATGGTTACTCTTGGACCTGAATGGACCAGAACGGTTCTACTTCTCCTATTCACATGAAGAACCAGGTTAAATATGCCTGCAAATAGGCCTGTGATATTTATAACAAGGACGTTTCCGACATGGATATTATGGCTCTTCTAAAGGCTCGGTTGGAAGGAACCAGAAAAATAATCTGTGAACCGGTGTCGGTGTGTGTTTGTCTGTGAGTGCAAGAGAGAATGTGACAAGTAGGTTTTGCATGTGTGAGCCTAGTGTGTGTATTTACATATTTGTGTGTGCACACGTGAGTGAGTATTGTGCATGTGTGTGTGTGTGTGTGTGCGCGCATGTGTATATGTGTGTGTGTGTGCACACGTGAGTGAGTATTGTGCGTGTGTGTGCGTGTGTGTGTATATGTGTGTGTGTGTGTGTGTGCACACGTGAGTGAGTATTGTGCGTGTGTGTGCGCGTGTGACGAGTGTCATCCGGGGAGAGAAGTGGGACTGGTGCTCCGATTCTCTGCTCTGCGTTGCCATGGAATCCAGAGTGAGGGGGGCGCGGGTGGGGGGTGAGGGGTGTGGGTGGGGGTGGCAGACGGACAGGGGCGCACGCTCACCTCTGCTCAGCCCGTCTGGTCCTCTCAGAATTCGGCACTCCTCGATCTGCCCGAACGCAGAGAACATCACTCTGATGTCGTTCTCGTTGCACTTCTTGGAGACCATTCCTATGAACAGTTTTCTGTCTTCCACCGCTGCGAGATAAGAAGAGAAATAATAATGAACAAGGGGGGGGAGGGAGGAGGGGAGGGGAGGGGGGAGGCCATTTTATCTGCTGGTTGTGATCAATCCCTGACACCACATCAGCCCTACTATTCCAAGTCTCAGTTCCCCTTTGTTCTCTTCCTCCTCCCCATTTCATTTTCTCTGTGTCCCCTCTCTCTCCCCCTCTCCCTTTCTCCTCTACACCTCCCACCCTGCTTTTCCTCTGTCCCCATCCCTCTTCCATGCCCGCTTTTGTCTTTTTTCAGCGCCCTCGTCCCATCCCTCTCTTCTCTCACGCTTCTCCTTCTCTTTTTCCACATCGTCCTCTCAGGGCCTTGTGTTTCTCTCTTCATCTCCCCTCCCTCGCTTTCCGTCTCTTCCTCTCTTTGTGCTTTGCCGCAGGCACTCGGGCACCATCTCAGAGAGTCCCCCCCCCCCCCTTCCTCTCCCCCTCCCCAAAACATCAGCCCCGTTTCCCCCTTTTCCCAAACCATCCCAAAAACCGCACGCCTACTACACACAGCACGGACGTCAAACCAGTACACAGAAAATCGCCCTCAACCCTGGGACCGTCGCAAGGACCGTAAGAGAAATTTACCGAAAATTCCAGAAAAACTATGTCGTCTGAATATCGCAGTATCAGGTGAAATTTGCAGCATAGAATTTGAGGGTAAATATGACTAATGAAATTTCAGCTCTTTTCCACCTTCTGTTTTGGAAAAAAACCACACAGTAAATTGGGCAAGAAATGCAATGGGGCGACAATACAAACTATCAGCAAAATGATTCATGCAGGTTAACTGAAATACGATTATTGTGCTATTTGATCTAGAGCAGCAACTTTTCTTTTTCAATTTGTCTAGACATATCTTAAAGGTCCTACATACCGAATTAAATTTCATGACAAATATAATCCATGGTTAATGATTACATTTTTAACTGCCTGTGGCAGGCACTTTTTACTGAACTGCCTTCAAATTTGAAAAAACTCTTCATTTATGGACCAGTGTCTTCACACACCAAAGGGGACCATTTCCTGAACAAGTAAATCTGCTATACATTGGATTGCATAGTGAAATGCAACATGGGTATTTACTGTTCTTCGTTATGCATGGCTCGTTTACAGTATCTCAAAAAGCTGAAGACAAACTGACAATAGGAAATCTTTCACCTATGGGAAACCCCCCCCCCCACAAAGGGGTGGGATTCAAACACGCCACGTGTCATGAGTCATCTAAGGTGAGAAGCCCCGACTTCACAGAACGAAAATCAGGATGGCTGTTAGCCAATCGGATGCACGCTGTTCTCGTAGCCCCTCTTGTAATCTTTTAAAAATGTAATAATTCTAAATTCTACAGCTAAATGGGCTCAATATCTCGGAGTCAAAATGCTTTTTAAGTCCTATTCACTTAATTGCTTTCTCCCATCTACGTCCCTAATTTTCCTACAGTCATCTTCAGTATTTTTTTGTGAGCCCATTTGTGGAGTGCGTGAGAAAGGACAAATCTGACTGCAGCAGCGAGAGTGTGTGTGTGTGTGTATGTGCATGAATGTGTGACTGCACTGAGCTCTGTGTGGGTGTGTGAGGGTGTCTGTGTGTGTGTGTGAGGGTGTCTATGTGTGACTGCACTGTGCTCTGTGCGTGTGTGTGTGTGTGTGTGAGGGTGTCTATGTGTGACTGCAGTGTGCTGTGTGTGGTGTGTGTGTGCGTGCCTGAATACGTATGAATGCACTGTGCTGTGTGCGCGCGTGACTGTGCTGTGTGTGTGTGTGTGTGTGAGGGTGGGTGGGGGTGTGTGTGTGTGTGTGTGTGCGAGGTTGTCTGTGTGTGACTGCAGTGTGCTGTGTGTGTGTGTGTGTGTGACTGGTGTGTTCTGTGTTTGTGTGTGTGTGTGTGCCTGAATACGTATGAATGCACTGTGCTGTGTGCGCTCGTGACTGTGCTGTGTGTGTGTGTGTGTGTGTGTGCTGTGTGTGCGCGTGACTGTGCTGTGTGTGTGTGTGTGTGTGTGTGTGTGTGTGTGAGACTGGTGTGTTCTGTGTGTGTGTGTGTGTGTGTGCGCTGTGTGCGCGCGTGACTGTGCTGTGTGTGTGTGTGTGTGCTGTGTGTGCGCGTGATGTGCTGTGTGTGTGTGTGTGTGTGTGTGTGTGTGTGAGACTGTGTGTTCTGTGTGTGTGTGTGTGTGCGCTGTGTGGCGCGTGACTGTGCTGTGTGTGTGTGTGTGTGTGTGTGTGAGGTCTGTGTGTGACTGCAGTGTGCTGTGTGTGCGCGTGACTGTGCTGTGTGTGTGTGTGAGGGTGTGTGTGTGTGTGTGTGACTGCAGGTGCTGTGTGTGTGTGTGTGTGACTGTGCTGTGTGTGTGTGTGTGTGTGTGTGAGGGTGTGTGTGTGTGTGTGTGTGTGTGTGTGTGAGGGTGTGTGTGTGACTGTGCTGTGTGTGTGTGTGTGTGTGTGTGTGTGTGTGTGTGTGTGTGTGTGTGTGTGTGTGTGAGTTTGTCTGTGTGTGACTGCACAGCTCGTGCCCTCCGACACATTGGATGTAACGCTAATCCAATTCACTTTAAATGAGGAAACTGTCAGCTCTTACCGAGAGGCAATGGAGATAAGCAGGCTGTTGCACTCTGGGAAATCAATAGCGCACTTGTTTATTTTGTTGTCTGAACTGTTTGCGCGTTTTAAACAAACCATCCGGATATGCAAAAGACGCGACCGTTTCGAAAGCTTTATCCCTCTGTACACACACTGTATCACCTCCGAGGAAGACGTGGGGGGAGTTTTCCATAATTCGGTTATGCGCAAACGGAACCTGTGCGGAAAGGAAACGCATCACTGTCGCGCTGAGCAAACACCTGCGCTCGGGCAAACCGTCTAAAAGGCAGAGGCAGTCTGTAAAAGACTCGGGAGGGTCCAGTCACCGACGGGCTCTGGCTCGCCGTGATCCGATAATGGTCTCGTAAGGGCGATCTCTGCACCACCTTTAATCCAGCAGGATGATAAATCAAGTGCTTACTGTCACAGCGTACACAGAGAGGACGGTAAGCATTTATCAGGGTTTCTCCTCTGTAGCGAGACTGCGGTTTAGGCCCCCATTTAGGCTGGGTTTTTATTTTTTACTTTTTTTTAGACTGCGGAATTAAGACACGGTGTTAAACGTGTTGAGAGGCAGTAACACGGACAGGAAAAAAATAGAATCAGTCCTTGGATGGAGTGTTTGTCTTCAGAATGCGTTCAGAAACGCTTTCTTATTGTACCTTATCAACAGTGGCCGTTTCAGTTTGACCCCCTGCCCCCCCCCCTTATGGTAACCTTGCGAATGAATGTCCCGCATAGCAAAACAGTGACGGCCCTGCAAACAGGCTCTCTACAGCGAGCCTCAAACACAACAGGCTCTGGGGAGACAAAGGTTACACAAAACAGGCCAGAAAGTCAATATTTAGCAGAAAAATTTGCTGCTTTGTTTGTCTTACTTGAGATGAAAGGTTTTTCAAACAACGCCTGCTTTCCAGTGCTAACTATTCGGCAGCAGTGCTGCGCTGTAGTCACCTGGATGCCTGGTGGCGGGGGGACGGAGGGGGGGGGCGAGGACTCATTTTCGGGTTTGCTACGTGTTAGCGCTCGCACACGGCGCCTCGTCACAGGTTCCTCCGACTCGACAAAGCTCTCACTTCGAAGGGTTTGGTTTTACATTCCCCAGCCCCGCCCCCCCCCCCCCCAGCCCGACCGCTTCGCGCTGAAAATGGCAGGCACGAGGAGGGAAGCGAGACGCTGAAAATGGTTCCTCTCTCAGACGGATGCTGGGAGCTCCGGCGGCTAACAGAGCAGCTAGCTGCTAGCGCGGCGCGGATCTGCCCGTGCGCTGCGCTATAAAGAGCAGAACGGTGGGGGGAAAAAAAGAACCGCCTTTTAGACAAAAACCCTCCGCCTTTTCGCTTCATACACCTTCCCACCACCGTCGCCCACGCTAGAAGGTCCTCTCGTATGTGTGCGATGTCATCTTACGCAGTTTGGTGGGGGGGGGGGGGGCACTGGCAGTTGAGGCAATGGAAGGAGGACAAATTGGGTGCTCTGCCACATCTCCCCAGCTCTGTAGACTCTCACACGGGAATATTCCTTCATCTTCATTTGAGACGGAGCGTCGCGACGCCCTTGACCCTCTCTCACCGCGGTCGCGTTCGATGACACGCGCGCCGCGTCTCCCCGGGCGCCGCGGCGGCCGCCCATAACTGCCCCATCGCGGCTCCTTAGCGGGCGCTCCCCGGGACCGTTATTGATACGGATGGCCCGCCGCCGCTCCCCAAACGACTTCCAGCGCTGCCTCGAACGGGAATAAAAACGGGGGCGGGAGCCGTCGCTCGGGGGCTGGGGGGGGGGCTAGGGGAGGAGGCGCGGGTCACCGGCGGGCGAAAAAGGGCTGAACTTTCCCTGACTCTGCCTGGCGCTTCAATAATTCATCCGGGCCCCCGCTCACGCTCACCCTTCCTCTCCTGCCGCGGCGTCTCTCTAGCTACTCACGCCTTGAGGCCCCGTGGAGATGTCACCCCCCCCCCCCCCTTCCCTCCCAGGGCTCGCTCGCCGGCCCCGCCCCCTCCGGTTCGCCACCGCCACCGCGTTCTCAGGCACTCACCGTTTGACTTCTCGCTGTCCGCAGGCTTCATCTGAATGGGATGATGCATCTGGAAGAGAAGGGGGGGGGGGGAGAACGCGCGTGTCAGGTGCACTGTGGGTAAAAGGTGAGGAAACTCAATATGGCGAGCAAATAAACAGACTGCAGTTGGGGTCTGCCATCGCCTCTCCCAGCGTCCCTCTCTCTTTATCTGATGGGCTCACAGAAGAATTCCACACAAACAAACCCCCCCACCCCACCCCCAACCCCCGCGCATTTTCCCTTATTGAAACGCCACCATGTGAACTCAGAAAAATAGATAGATAAATAAATAAATATATAAACAAACAAACAGGTTTTTTAAGTTCCACATTAAACAGTTATGAGTCGAATGAAAAGATGAAGGCTTTTTTTTTCTTTTCGATTAGACTGGTGTTATTCCCGTCTGGAAGCGCTCGGGGTGGACGTGATCATGAAAGCCCCACCGTCTCGCTCGCCGGCTAAATTAGCCTTCGGGGCGGCACGTGGGTGTGCGAACGTATCGATCTGTCCTCTGATGCAAGGAGGCAAGATCGGCGCGCGCCGCTGCCACAATCCACAGGCCTGTGGCCAGAATTAAGACTCGTTTTTAAAGAGAGTTTACCAGCAGACACCATTGAGTCTTGAGTTTTAATACATTCTCCCCCCCCCCCCCCCATTTATATGAAATATAACACGAACATGGGTTATATATACATATTACCCCACCTTATTTCCATTACCTTCTTTCACATCTTGTCCCATCTATCATTTCAATTCAATTCAGATGAGCTTTATTGACATTGACGTACCGTACATAGACACATATTGCCCAATCATGAGTACAGCATGCGTGTGTATGCGCACGTGTGTGTGTGTGTGTGTGTGTGTGTGCATGTGTGGTTGTGTGTATGGCAGCTGTTGTGTAGATGTGCAGATTTTTGTATGTAAAATCAATCTATATACATTTCCCTCACTACCTCTACAAAAAATGTCTACTTTCAGTTCCACATGTTAATTCTAGTGACAGAGGACTGCCCATCGCTGACACATTATGGGCTGGCCATTGCACTCTCACTAATTGCTACTTGGGATGCTGGTTTTTGATGCTGATTTACGAATCTGGGCCTTTTCTTTGTGCACTTACTAGACGTCGCTCTGAATAAGAGTGTCAGCTAAATGACTAAAATATAAAATGTAAATGTTACAAATAACCTTTTTTTAAAAGGTAATTTATCTGCAAATATAGATAATATATCATAATAATCTAATGCATAACTATATCACACTTATGCATTTATGAAAAATGATTTTTCCCCTGCAGTGCTCATTATCTAATTTAAGCTGCACAGGGAACATGTAAAAAACACACACCCACACACACACACACACACATTCAGTATTTAAACATTCAGCAACAGATCCTGTGGCAACAACGTTTTTTTGTACTGGGCACGACGGTTCTTTGCTGATGCCACAAAATGCAAATTCACGCATTTGGCGCCACATATAATAATAATAGCGGTCAAACACAAACAAACAATCTGGTCTTGTCTCTGCAGTCGACTTAGGTGATACCAATCAGGTCTGAGAGGGGAACAAGACACACAAACCCCGCGGGAGGAACAGACACGCGTAACAAGGCCACCTCTATCCAAACATCGCTTCAGGGGAGCAGTTCCAGTCACAGACACTTTCAGAAAACGAGTGTGCATGGTACTCAGCCGGGCAGTGTGCATGGTACTCAGCCGGGCAGTGTGCGCGATACTCAGCCGGGCAGTGTGTGCGATACTCAGCCGGGCAGTGTGCATGGTTCGAGCTGGGCAGTGTGCATGTACCAGCCGGCACTGTGCATTACTCAACCAGCAAGCAGTGTCAGCAAACTCCCGGGCAGTGTCATCCATCACGGGCAGTGTGCATGGTCCAGCCGGGCAGTGGCTATGTATCAGCGGGCAGTGTGTGCGAACTCGCCGAGGCAAAGTTGTGCATGGTAACTGCCGGGCAGTTGTGCATGGTAGCTCAGCAGGCAGTGTGCACGGTTGAGATGTAAGCTACATGCAGCCAGCCTTGCCCTGACCAGCTACATCAAACTCACCGATGATCAGCAGCTCTGTACAATGTCTCCATCGCGGCGTAAACGAGGCGTCGCAGAACACGGAGCTGAAGCGCGCTAACATCGCTCAAGTGCTAACATCGCTCGAGTGTTAACGTTGCTCGAGCGTAGACGCGCGAGTAAACGTACACTTCTGGACGCAGACCGCCAAGGAATCTGGAGAGTGTTGTTAGCGGTAACCGTACGATAAAAAAAGAACACATCACATCCTGACACCCTGGTGTTAGCAAAAAAATAAAAATAAAAATGTCAGGGGAAAAGGCGGATGTCGCCCGCTCCCGCTCTCGGACCGCCTCTGTCTCTGTAATTATGTCGACGCTCGCCTGATCCGCCGCCAATAAGAATGGCGGTAATTCTCCGAATCTACGCAAGTATCAATCATCCCTCCCTGATTCATACAATAAAGCCAGAGTGCAGAGGAGGACAGCACCCACCCCCCCCTGCACCAGCCCCCCCCCTGCCCCCCTAACCTCCCGCACCCCCCACCCCTACCCCCGCCCCGCAGAGAAAAGCAGGCATCAGAAGGAGAAGGGGTGAGATTAAGGTTCCTTTGTCTGACGGACTTGCTGGGAGTATACCCCCTGAGCCAATCACAGCTCTGCTGGGGCACCCTGACTGGCCCTCCAATCACAGCAACCAGAGGGCTTTGATCTTCCGCCCGACACAAACCCAACAAAACAAAAAATAAATAAATAAAAATTAAAACAAGTCCAAACATCAATCGCCCTTCCCACCCGACACCCACTCGTCTAAGCCTGTGGCTAACTTTTACAAAAGATTGAAATCCGTGAACTTCTGACCGTTCGCAATAAAACACAAGCGGCACTTTCTCTGAAGCCCAGAGTGACTTTAGCGCGCGAAAGGTTGAGGCGTCCGGCGAGCTCGCCCGTCTGTCCAAAGGCCCCGGTCGCTAACGCTAATTACGACCGGCGCATTCTCTCCACGTCCCCTTTCGCCTAAAAAAAAAGACGTGCGTCGTGCGTCCCGACTAGACCTCTCCGTAAATACTGAAGCGTTTCCGTGACGGCAAACGTCGGGGGGAGAGAAAAGGATTGTGGGTAACGGCTTCAGAAACTCCACGGGCAGTAAATCAATGGCAGGCTATCGTTTAACAGCCCTGGGCCCGTTAAGCCATCTGTGCTAATCGCTATCGGAGGACGGGGGGATTAATTAACATTTAATCATGACTGATCAATTTGTCGTTATCAGCGGCTACCCGGGATTATATAATATACGTCTAAACTATGACCTTTGAGTGTCCATAAAAACTTCTTTCGAATTGCCAATTACTTGGAACAAATGGCTCAGTTTTGTCAGCCTGTTCCTTGGCGTGATTAAAAACTCCCTCCGAAACGCTTTCCCAGAAGCCTTCAGTTCGTAACAAACAAATTAGGCAAAAAGGCCATCCGTCGGTTTATCCGGTGTCTAACTTCTCATTTGGCTGCCACGCCCCGGTGGGGCGATTTTCGCCGTGAGGAGACATCGTTACGAGCGCCTCCCACGTGCGACAGCTTTTAAGTGACGGTCGCCCCGGTACACAGCCCAGCGCGACACGGTCACCGGTCGCAAATCGATCGAAGTCGGGACGCTTGTGCAGGCCACTTCTCTCCCAATTAAACAAACTGAAGGAGGAAAGGCGGCCAAACTGCTGACTCCAGCACTCGCACAGACTCGTGCACGCTCACATACATGCGCCCCCTCCTACCCCACATATGTAATATTACTTCCACATACTTATCTGCACTTACTGAAGGCTGTAAGACAAACCGGCAACTCTGCTGAAGATCCATTCCAGTTTTAATTAATTAATCCTCTTTCATCTTCTACGACTCCATGAAGTTTTGCTAATGAAAATATGCTCTTCGCTGGAATACCTTCAAGATGGCATGACAGTAGTATAGTCTCAGCAAGTGCAAGAGAGCTAAGAAACTGTTTCAGTGTTTCCACTTATTCACGTGGACACACACATGCACACACACATGCGCAAACACATGTGCAAACACATGCGCACACACATGTACAAACACATGCGCACACACAGTGGCACACGGGGGTATAGCATATCAGTGGTACCTGCATCATCAGATAATAACCATCTTTTATTTTGACAGCGACCTGGCCCATTTAAACCCGGTCTCACATTCCAAAATTAAGATCGCATGACCTGCCATTTTTGGCTCTGGCCCGAATCTGTCAGCACACGCAGCTGTCAAAAACAACTTAACCCTGCAAGCCAGGCGCGACGCACAACTCTTACACATCACATCTCTTCCTGGGGCTGCGAATTTGATTAGCTGTGAAACTCGGTTTAATCGGATCCACAGAGACGCTGCTTTCATCACCAACTTGAGCGCGGTGGCAGAGGTCGCGTCCTGCTGAGCTGGAAGAGGACCTCGGTCAGCGGCCGCCCGTGCGCGGCGGTCTGAACGAGGCCGCCTAGCCACAGCGCTAGCAAGAGCCGCTAACCGACGGTGAGAAAGGACGTCTGTCTCTTTATTTGCACTGTACAGACGCCGCTATTATAGCGATTATGAGGCCTAACTGAGCTCGGTCTGAACATCTCATTTTCCTTTATTTTCCAAAACACGGTTTGATGGAAGTTTTTTTTTTTGATCCGGCTAGTATTAAAGCCACATCAAAGACTACACGCTATAAAACGCACGGCTTTGTCGGAGCACAGATTGACAAGGGCGGATCTGAATTGATACCGGGCATTAACACGAATGCGCTGTCGGACAAAAGGCTCGGGAGTGCGTTTGGGTTCGTCGAGCCGGATGCTAACGCGGCGTGCTACCTCCGGTCGTCGTTTTTCCGAAACGGTTTTTGGAAATCAGAAAGCGCAACCCCCCCCCCCCCCTCATTTTACCCTCGAACGATCAGGACGCAGCTTCCAAACGAGGAGAAGAGACACAAAATTGCCAGCGCAAGCGAGATTCGAGAAGCGAGAGGGGGACGTCGAACGCCCGTGACGTTCGGCTTCCCCCCTCCCCTCCGTCCCCCTCCTTTCCCTCCCTTCCCTCCCCAGCTCTGGAACTGGGGCATCTGCCAATCAGCTGAATGATGTGATTTACAGTAGCGCTCGGTCCGCGGGGCCTGAGCTTTTGAGGCCCCGGACGCGGGCGGGCCAGCTGCGGAGCAGAACAAGCCCGCTGATGAAGACTGAGAGAGACGGGCGCGCCGGGACCCTGAGAGGGGTGTAATTTTCGGCACTGCTCCGGCGAGGGGACAATATTATAAAAGTGAGTGATGGGGGCAGCTGCAGGGCCACTGAGCCTTGTTAGGGGGGTCTGATAGATCTGATAGATTGCCGTTTTTTTCCTGTTGTCCCCCCCCCCCCTCCCCCCCTCCCTCCCTGGAGGCCCAGGAGAAAGCAAACATTTTGCGGGCGGGCGTTTCTCCCCCCCCTCCCCCTCCCTCAGCCTCCGCGCGTTCTTGCCGGTCTGAGCCGCCACTCTTGGAGAAGAATGGCGGTAATTCTCCAAATCTACATGAGGATCAATCAACCTCGCCGTTCGCACAATAAAATGGCAGACAGGAGGACGACGCCCCTTTTTTTTTTTGTTCCACCCCCGTCGCACGTCACGCGGAGAGATGCCTCGGGTCGTGCTTGAGGTTTACCCAGAATGCCTCACTGCTCAGCAGCTGTATTTTAAGAAGCCCCCCCCCCCCCCCCACCCCCCACCCCAGCCCTTCAGCAGGATGTGAGGTGCTTTGATCTTCTTCCATACACCGGCTCCACATGAAAATGAGACGCCTGGATCAATCATCCTTCCACACTTTAAACTAAACGCGCTGCAATTGATTAGCATCCGATTGAGGCCTTCAGTACATCCCCTGCCTTGCAGGACATAGCTGTAAGGAAGTCTTACACTCGCCTTCTTCATAGAACAGAACAGAATAACCATTTTTCCCAGGGGGGAAATTCAAAATACAAGACTTGTGAGGTCATGTCACCCCTTTCTGCTGTAAATGTATATTTGCCAAATCTGCTGTAGAAGGGTCTTAGCAAACTGACTAAGAACATTCTTTAGACTGTAGGCCATACGGGTTTTACAGTTCGATTAAAAACTTTACTCCAAAGTACAGCTGCATGTGGTTGTGAAGCCAGGTCCTAAATATTGACATTAGATATAAATACGGAGTAAATTAAAGGGCTAATGAGATTTGTGAACATTGACATAAAGATCTGGGTTTAAATTGCCCTGAGTTCCACTGTACACACAAACTCTTTACATGTCAAGGACAAGTGTACTTGTGCGGACATGCAAGCTCACGTAAGTGTGTGTGTGTGTGTGTGTGTGTGTGTGTGTGTGTGTGTGTGTGTGTGTGGTGTGCGTGAGTGTGCGTGAGTGTGGTGCGGTGATGTGTGCGTGTGCGTGCGCGTGATGCGTGTGCGGTGCGTGTGTCTGTGTGGTGTGTGTCGTGTGTGTGTGTGTGGTGTGCGTCGTGCGTGCGTGCGTGGTGTGTGGTGTGCGTGTGTGCGTGTGTGCGTGTGTGTGTGTGTGTGTGTGTGCGTGTGTGCGTGTGTGTGTGTGTGAGTGTGTGTGTGTGTGTGTGTGTGTGTGTGTGTGTGTGTGTGTGTGTGTGTCCGCCCCACAACATTCCTAAACGCTGCTAAGGCCGTTCCTTTTCCACTGCAGCCCTGGAACAGGAACCGCAGGAGCTGGAGCCGAAACCTGGCCGGGCCACAGCGCGGCTGCTTCTAAACGGCGTTTCCACGGCGCCGCACCGAGCGCCGGCACCGGCCAGGCCGAGACTCGCTCGCCAAGGACGAGGGATTCCAGGGACGGGAAAAAAAAAAGACAGATAAAAAGACGGGGCTTTTGTTTTTTCCCCTTGGAGGAACCGCGCATGGTGTTCTCTTCTTCTCTCCCCTGTAGTCTTCCGCTGCGGGGCCAATGGAAGCGGTGTAGTCACGTGACTCCTGCCTGACTCCGCCTTCTCACCGTACCGTAAAACTAGGCCAATGCGGGTGCGCTGTGACCGGGCCGGACCGGGTACTGCCACAGCACGGAACAAAAAAAAAAGGCACGGCCCGAGACGGTGGAAAATTACCCATGAGCCTCCGCTGACCGAGCGAGCCGGAGCCTCCCGCCGTCGCCTTGCCTCAAAAAAAAAAAAACACGATGACAAGCGCCCCCCCCTTCTGACAGCTCCATAAATACCGCTGACCCGGGAGCGGGGCTGCGTGAGGATCCGTGTTCTCGTCCGAAGGAAGGCCCTTGCAGGACATCAGCCGACAAAACGCCGCCGCTCCCCGACATCCCCCCCCCCCCCCCCCGCGTGTCACATGATCAACCGGCCGACCGGGACGCCGTCGAGGAGAGGCGCCGCGGTGTAATCGGAAACGCCGTCGCGGCTGGGCGGGGCCTGCAGTGAATCATTTTTAAAACCGACAACCGCTGCACGCCGTAAGCCCCCCCCTGCCCCCACCCCCGCCGCTTTCAAATTTCCTCAGCGCGATCCAAAAAACGTCCTTCCAGAAACTTTAATGAAAAAACAGCACACTATAAATAAATCAAACACAAAAGGCCGTCCACCCTTTCCCGGTCTCTAATTTCTCATCTTCCTGCCGCTGGCCTTTCAGGCGGCCCGTCGCCGCGGCGATGTCTTCATTAAAGAGAGCCCCTCTCTCCAGTCAACAGCGGGATAATCTATGAAATTGAGGGATTTCTGATAAGCCCTCTGCAACCCCTGACATTTTGCTGCTTTATGGGCAGGTATCAGACAGTCTCCCAGGGGTGGGGGGATGGGGGGGGGGGGCTGGATGGGTCTGTGGCTAGTGCTAATTAGATTTTACAGAACCATCCAAGCCCATCTCCAGTAGCCCGCGCTCTACAGAGGGTACGAACGCATCACAAACTCCACAAGTGGAAATCTCCATTTCTGATTGCAGAGCAAAGGACTCTGAGACCAGGGCTGCAGTCTCTGCTATCTGCAGGCTTAGCAGAACCACTCAATTACCAGCGCACCAAGTAGGACCTCTGGCCATTTCTTTCCATCCCTCAATTCCGCCTCTCCATCTTAATATTTCACCCCCTTTTTCCTTCTCTTCTTGCTTTTTTCCCCCCTCCCTTTATCCAACTCCCCCTAACCTTTTACCCCCCCTCGTCTCCCTCCCCTTCTCTCCTTCCCCCTCCCATTCTTCCCCTCTGTCTTTGTCCCCGTCTTGCGCTCTCTCTCTCTCTTTGTGTGTGGGTGTGTGTCTGTATGTGTGAGAGAGTGAGATGGAGAAAGAGAGACAGAGGGAGAGAAAGAGAGAGAGAGAGAGGAGACAGACAGAGAGAGAGAGAGAGAGGAGACAGACAGAGAGAGAGAGAGAGAGAGAGAGAGAGACAGAGAGAGAGAGAGAGGAGACAGACAGAGAGAGAGAAGAGAGAGAGAGACAGACAGAGAGAGAGAGAGGAGACAGACAGAGAGAGGAGACAGACAGAGAGAGAGAGAGAGGGCGAGAGAGAGAGAGGGAGAGAGAGGAGACAGACAGAGAGAGAGAGAGAGGGCGAGAGAGAGAGAGGGAGAGAGAGGAGACAGACAGAGAGAGAGAGAGAGAGAGAGAGAGGGAGAGAAGAGAGAGGAACAGACAGAGAGAGAGAGAGGAGACAGACAGAGAGAGAGAGAGGGGCTTTGGGTGCCCCGGCCTGGTGCCAGGATCGGGGCGATCTGCAGTCCAGAGGCGCAGCCCGAGCTCGTTTGAAGTTCCTGCGAGTCCCGGGATCCTCATGAAAATTGGATGACCCTGCTCCCCCTCTCCTCTCTGCTCTCCGGGCCGTGGTCCAGTGAGTCCTGGACAGCTTTCCAGGTGAAACGCTTTTTGGCCATTGATTCGCGCAGGTAAACATTTCCTTTCACCGAAACCCGGCCGTGTGAAATGCGAGCCCTCCCTCCATCTTGGAACGCGCGGCGGTCTGAAAGGTCAGAGTTCGCCTTGTCGGGCTGTCAACAGGCGAGCGCCGGGCCCGGCGGGGGGGGGGGGGGGGATGTGGGGGGGGGCAGAGTGACTGGAATACCACCTGCAGCAAAAACCCTCGCCGGCTCACAGCCTTCCAAAGTCCCTCAGCGCGCCTGAAACACGGTCCCCAGCAGGAACTGAGCGGGGTTCGAAACAGGAACAGGAACCACGTCGGCCCAAAACAAAGGCCTCGCAGCAGGAGCGCTACGCTCGATAAGACCCGCACCGCAAACTTAAACACCTTCTCTCTTTCCCACAATCCCCCTGAAGCACCTCAGGTCCTCCGAAAAAGCACTAGAACAATCCGGTGTGTTATTATTATTATTATTATCGGCAGTTATGATAGCTATAACGCTCCTCTGCATTTCCACTAGCATTATGCCCCCCCCCCCCCCAAACCCAGGCACCTTGAAGTGCGTTTGCGTTCCGCGCGTTTTCTGGAGAGCGGTTTCGACGAGGCGTGGGCGTACCCCCCACCCCCCGGCTCTCCGTCGGCCCCTGTCCCCGGCACCGAGCGGCGGCAGATGAGTATGATTAAAACATGAACGGGGGGCCGGGGGCCAGCGC